>NC_091981.1:301953959-302253959 GCF_044704955.1 Pristiophorus japonicus
TTTTAAAAGGGAGGCAGACAAAAAGCAGGACACGATAAACCAGTTATCCTCCTCTTGGTTGGGAAAATGGTCGAGTCCATTTATTAAAGTAGCAGGACATTTGGAAAAGCAAAATTCGGGCAGTCAGCATGAATTTATGAAGGGGAAGTCATGTTTGGAAAAAAATTGCTTGAGTTCTCTTTGAGGATGTAACGAACAGGGTGGATAAAGGGCAACCAGTGGATGTGGTGTATTTGGACTTCCAGAAGGCATTTGTCAAGGTGCCACAAGAGGTTACTGCACAAGATAAAAGTTCACGGGGTTGCGTGTAATATATTAGCATGGATAGAGGATTGGCTAATTGATTTGGGATAAATGGTTCATTCTCTGGTTGGCAACCATTAACTAGTGGGGTGCTGCAGGATCAGTGCTGGGAGCCCAAATATTTACATTCTATTAATGACTAAAGAATGGACTGAGTGTAATGAAGCCAAGTGTGCTGACGATACAAAGATGGGAGGAAAAGCAAATGAGGAGGACACATCTGCAAAAGGACCGAGACAGGCGAAGAAAGTGGGCAGGTGGTTAATAATTGTGAGGTCATGCACTTGGGCAGAAAAAAAATCAAAGAGCAAGTTAATTAAATGAAGATTGCAAAGTGCCACAGTACAGCAGGACCTGTGGGTTCATTGTGCATGAAACACAAGGATAGTATGCAGGTACAGCAAGTGATCAGGAAGACCAATGGTTACTTGATCTTTATTCCAAAGGGGATGGAATATAAAAGCAGGGAAGTCTTGCTTTAGTTATATAGGGTATTGGTGAGACCACACCTGGAATACTGCATGCAGTTTTAGTTTCCATATTTACGAAGTTATATACTTGCTTTTGGCAGCAGTTCAGAGAAGGTTCACTAGGTTGATTTGCGTGGGTGGATTATGAGGAAAGGTTGAATAGGTTGGGCTTCTACTGATTGGGATTCAGAAGAATGAGGTGATCTTATCGAAACGTTTCAGATTGAGCTGGCTTGGCAAGGTGGATGCAACGAGGATGCTTCCACTGATAGGAAAGACTAGAACTGGAGGGCATGATCTTAAAATCAGGGACTGCCCATTTAAAACAGATGAGGAAAAATTTCTTCTGAGGGTTGTAAATCTGTAGAATTCGCTGCCTCGGAGCTGAAAGCTAGGACATTGTCTATTTCTGTCTTAAATATATTCAGTTTCTTAAATGATAAGGGAATAAGAGGTTACAGGGAGTGGGTGGGAAAGTAGAGCTGAGTCCATAAACTGATCAGCCATGTTCTCATTGAATGCTGGAAAAGGCTCCAGGAGCTGTATGTCCTATACTGTTCCTATCCATGTGCATTCCACCCTTCATGTTTTGGATCCACCCAGGATTACAAACATTTGATATTCAACATTTCTCCAACCACTGTTCTTGCCGGATCCTAGGATCCATGCCACATGCGCACACTCCCTCTCTTCAGCAGCACTGACTCACTATCTGTAAGCTATCCTGGTCCACAGTTCCACTTCATCCTTTGCCTCGTCCAACGCTTTAACTAAATAACATGTTTCCTTCCTTTCAGGTGTCAAGGATTGTAAACTTCAACAACTCATGAACATGAACACCAACGCCACCCCCACCCCCGAAAACGTCTTTCTCTCTCTCCCCGCCCCCCCACCTCCACACTTCCCTCTGATCCTTTCCCTTCTGCTGTACTTTCATTATCCCCTCTGTCCTTCCCCTCTCTGACCCCGAACGATAAGTCCTCAGCAAAGGCTTGAGCTTCATGCCCTTACACCCCAACATCAATGAATTATGAGCTCGGCACGATGCTGAGCTCTTTTTCCGCCAACTTTGCCTCCATGCCCACTTCTTTGACCAGGAGTCTTCCCCCACACAGCTGATCCTTTCTCCAGTGTTCAGAATTATGTCTATCCGGCCTCTTACCCTCTGTAGACCTCTTCATTGCAAACTGCGGACGGGCCATCTCAATTTCTCTGCTCCCCTCACTCACTCGAAACTACCTCCCTCTGAACTTGCAGTATTCCGCTCGCTCGGATCTAACCCCAACATTGTCATCAAACCTGTTGACAAGAGTGGCGCTGTTGTTTGGCGAACTGACATCTACTTTACAGAGGCTGATCGCCAACTCTGACATCTCCTCCGACCTCTTCCCTGGACCATGACCCCACCACTGAACCTCAAGCTGCCATTTCATTGACTGTCACTGACCTTATCTCCTAGAGATCTACCCTCATAATTCCCCAACCCTGTGCTTCTTCCTCCTTCCCAACATCCACAAGGGCTGCCTTGGTCGACCCATTGTTTCAGCCTGTTCTTGCCCCACAGAATTATATCTTATCGACTGTTTTTATTCTCCTTGTCCACGCTTTTTCCACCTACATGGGTGACTCCTCCGAAACCCTCCATCACCAAGTTTCCTGGTCCCAACCGTCTCCTTTCCACCATGGACATCCAATCCCTCTACATTTCCATCCCTCACCAGGATGGCCTGAGGGCACTCCGCTTCTTCGAGCAGAGGCCCAATATAGAAAATAGGTGCAGGAGTGGCCATTCGGCCCCAGGGCCTGCACTGCAATTCAATAAGATCATGGCTGATCAGTCCTTCAGTACCCCTCCTGCTTTCTCTCCATACCCCTTGATCCCTTTAGCCGTAAGGGCCATATCGAACCCCCTCTTAAATATATCTAATTAACTGGCATCAACAACTCTCTGCGGCAGGGAATTCCACATGTTAACAGCTCTGAAGAAGTTTCTCAGTGCTAAATGGCCTACCCGTTATCTTAAAACTTTGTCCCCTGGCTCTGGACTTCCTCAACATTGGGAACATTCTACCCACATCGAACCTGTCCCGTCCCATCAGAATCTTATACGTTTCTGAGATCCCCTCTCAGTCTTCTAAACTTCAGTGAATAAAGGCCCAGAGGATCCAGTCTCTCCTCATGACAGTCCAGCCATCCCTGGAATCAGTCTGGTGAACCTTCACTGCACTCCCTCAATAGCAAGAACGTCCTTCCTCAGATTAGGAGACCCAAACTGAACACAATATTCCAGGTGAGGCCGCACTAAGGCCCTGTACAACTGCAGTAAGACCTCCCTGCTCCTATACTCATCCCCTAGCTATGAAGGCTAACATACCATTTGACTGCTTTACCGCATGCTGTACCTGCATGCACAATTTCAGTGACTGATGAACCATGACACCCAGGTCTCGTTGCACCTCCCCTTTTTTCTAATCTGCTGGCAATTCAGATAATCTGCCTTCATGTTTTTCGCCCCAAAATTGCTAACCTCAAGTATCCACATTATGCTGCATCTGCCATGCATTTGCCCACTCAGATAACCTGTCCAATTCACCCTGCAGCCTTTAGCATTCTCCTCACAGCTCACACCGCCACCCACTTTAGTGTCCACAAACTGGGAGATATTACACTCAATTTCTTCATCTAAATCGTTAATGTATATTGAAAGAGCTGGAGTCCCAGCACTGAGACCTGTGGCACCCCACTCATCACTGCCTGCCGTTCTGAAAAGGACCTGTTTATCCCGATTCTCTGCTTCCTGTCTGCCAACCAGTTCTCTATCCATGTCGGTACATTACCCCCAATACCATGTGCTTTAATTTTGCACACCAATCCTTGTGCGGGACCTTAGCAAAAGCCTTTTGAATGTCCAAGTACACCACATCCACTGGTTCTCCCTTGTTCACTCTGCTAGTTACATCCTCACAAAATTCCAGAAGATTTGTCAAGCATGATTTCCCTTTCATAAATCCATGCTGACTTGGTCCGATCCTGTCACTGCTTTCCAAATGCGCTGCTATTTCATCATCATTGATTCCAACATTTTCCCCATTACTGATATCAGGCTCACCAGTCTATAATTACCTGTTTTCGCTCTCCCTCTTAAAAATGGTGTTACATTAGCTGCCCTCCAGTCCATTGGAACTGATCGAGTCGATGGACTGTTGGAAAATGATCACCAATGCATACACTATTTCTAGGGCCACTTAGTCTGCATCACAGAGTAATTATCAGGCCCCGGGGATTTATCAGCCTTCAATCCCATCAATTTCCCGAACACAATTTCCTGCCTAATAAGGATATCCTTCAGTTCCTCCTCACGAGACCTACTGTCCCTTAGTACATTCGGAAGGTTATTTGTGTCTTCCTTCGTGAAGACAGAACTGAAGTATTGGTTCAATTGGTCTGCCATTTCTTTGTTCCCCATTATAAATTCACCTGAATCTGACAGCAAGGAACATACGTTTGTCTTCACTAATCTTTTTCTCTTCACATATTTATAGAAGCTTTTGCAGTCAGTATGTTCCCTGCAAGCTTCCTCTCGTACTCTATTTTCCCCCTCTTAATTAAACCCTTAATCCTCCTCTGTTGAATTCTAAGTTTCTCCCAGTCCTCAAGTTTGTTTTTTCTAGACAATTTATATGCCTCTTCCTTGGCTTTAACACTATCCTTAATTTCCCTTGTTATAGAAACATAGAAACATAGAAAATAGGTGCAGGAGTAGGCCCTTTGGCCATCCTCCAGCATGATCCCACCGCAAATCCTATCTTCTCCTCCCCTCACCACAGCATTTGGAAGGGACCACTCCCTCCGTGACAGCCTGGTCCATTCTGCAGTCACACCCAGCAACACCCCCTCGTCCCACGGCAACTTTCTGTGCCACCTGCCCTTTTACCTTCTCCATTCCCACTATCCAGGGCCCCAAATACTCCTGGAAGATGAAACAGCGATTTACTTAGTACCATCAATTTAGTAAACTGAGTAGGCTGCTCACGATGTGGTGGTCTCTATTTTGGGGAGATCAAGCGTAGATTGGATGACCACTTTGCTGAACACCTCCATTCAGTCCATAATTTGTGATGGAGGTTCTTATTACTTTAATTGTCTGCTCCACTCCCACTCTGACCTCTCCGGCCTCGGTCTCCTAAACTGTTCCAACAAAGTTGAATGCAAGCTCGAGGAACAGCACCTCATCTTTTGTTTATGCACTTTGCAATGTTCTGGACACAAGATCAATTTCAGAGCATAGCCACTGTCAATCGTTGGCTCACATTCTTCCCCCTTCCCCCCCACCCCCCGAAATATTTTTTTTCTCCTTGTCTCTAATGGCCGTTGGTCGTTATCCCGCCATTCACACCGTAACTTAACGAATGATTTTCTAACTTCTCCCATTACCATTTCAATTTGACCCATCATCCCCTTTCTCATCTCTCCTGTCTTTCACCCTATAACAGACCTTCCCTTTTGTTCTTTATTCCCCTCCACCTTTCAGTGCTTAAGAATCTGTTCTTTGCGAACACACTCCAGTTCTGACGAAAGATCATTGTCTGATGAAGGATCATCGACCCGAAACGTTAAATCTGCGTTCTCTCCACAGACGCTGCTTGACCCGCTGAGATTTCCAGTATTTTCTGTTTCTATTCAACATTGCAGCATCCGCATTTTTCTTGTGGTGTGCGGTCTCTAATTATCCGATTTATCAAGTCCTCCCTTTTTAAACAATTGTCCAACCTTAGCAATTCGCCTACCCTCCGGCACAATTCCTTTAGTCAGGGATGATTGGAAAATGATGCTCACAGCCTCTGCAATTTCCTTCGTGGCGAGCAGCTCCATGGGTCACTGAATGTGACGGGACAAGTATTATGTTGGTGGAAAATACAAAAGGTTGTAAATCAGCTGCCCGGGGCTCCTGACTTGAACTCTGGTCCTAAAACACTGAGCCCCTCCCCTGTTGTCTCCGTATTTCAAACTCATCCTATTATTGACAAAACGTTACTCTACTTAATCTCCTTTCGTGGTTTCTATAAACAAAATGCCCCAAGAGTGGCCTGACCTACCCTCCCAATGGAAAACCTGCGTCAACGCTAATTAAACAGTGAGCGCCTGTGTAAATGAAGGAGTCCCTGCCATTGTGTAGGGTACAAGACACCAAGGCCGCAGATAGAAGCTGACCGATCGGGATTTACAGGCTTCATTCGCTTGAGGTCATCTGTAGTACCCTCGGGGCTGTTTCAGTTTCTGCAGATCACTCTGGATGTTGATGGAATGGAGGAGGACATTCATTTCACAACATGCTGCTGTTTTGGCTCTCCAGCAATTGTACAGCAGGAGCCCGGTGGGGTTGTACTGAGAAACCTGTTATACGTCCTTCGAGTATGTAGAGGGCGCTTGGCATTTCCAGACAATTCACCCCGTGTGCTGAGAGAGCTTCTGTTGTTTAAATGTTTATAGTGACACCAGGGAGTCAGTGAGTTTCCTGAAGAGCGAGGGAGATGAGGTTGAAGACCGTTTCCTCTGGAAAAGAAAGGTCTGGCTGGAAATCGTGAGTTTTCCCAGGAGCAGAGCATTCAATAATAATACTCAGAATCTTCATCTGAATGTTCATCAATGTTCTGTCGAGGCTGCACCCTTGAATATATCTGTGATCCTAATTGTGAGCTTATAGCCTCGGTTCTATCCAGCAGACTGGGTGTTAACTTATCAGTTACCTGAGGAGGCTGATAGTAAATTTTTGTCCTAATATATTAAGTCAAAATTACTAATCTCAACTGCAAATTTATAATCGAATTGGATTATGGTGAATCACTGTGCTATAATTGGACGGCCGAGCGAACTTGGAGATTCGTTGGTACTAGAAATACTCAACTAATCTGACCCAATCCATGTAGGACACTTTGGCAAACCAAATAACGATCGATCCCTCCCAGACACTGCCTGTAGTGGGGAACGGGGTTGAACGTGGATGAGGTTGAGGATCCGTCTGTCCTTGATCAATATTCAGCTCAAGTTACCAATCCCAGCGTTGTCGTTTGGTGTCTGCTGTCCCTATATATTGCCATTTCAGGTGCCTGGATATATTGCAGAGGTGCTATGTTCTAACATGTTTTCCCCTTCAATGAAACTGATGGTGGCCTTGACTGAGAAAGCACAACGAACTATCTCTGCCCTTCATTAGTGCCACTAGTAGTGGGACCCCCACCCTCAGTAATTGACCAGTATTGTTACTCGACCAACCACACTAACTCTGGCTAGCAGGGCCGACGCTGGATAATCTGACGAGTCTTTCACCCACTGACCGATCAAAGTCTCTTCAGGTACAACGCTCACACCAGGAGTGTGATGGAACACCCGCCTGGGTAGAATAAGCTGTGGCTTCAAAAACAATTGTTCAAAACTATCCAGCACAGGTGGGTTTGCTTGACACGCCCTGGGTTACCTATTCACTCCTCCATTACAGAAACACCGTGGCTGCAGTATCCATGGTCTATACAGGGCACTGCAGCAACTCCCCAAGGTAACTTCTTCAGCACTTCCCTCCTCTGCTACCTCCATCAGTGAAAGGACAAGTGCAGCAATGTTCCTGGGACACCAGTCCCTCCATGTCACACACAGCCCTGAATAAAACACATATAGCTGTTCCCTCATTGTCCCTGGGTCAATGTCTTGGAATTTCCTGCTGACCTGCAATACTGCAACACCATCACCACAAGGACTGCAGTGGTTCAAGGAGAAGGCCCATCACCCCCACCGGTCTCAGGGCAACTAGGGATGGGCAATAAATACAGCTGTATCATCACTCAATGCTGACACCACAACAATCTATAGAGAAACGCAAGGTATTCTGTAACAGGCTTTATCTGGGCCTTCCTACACGCAGCCTCTCCACCGATACCAGTTGTCAAGAAAGATATATTGCTCTAAATCAATTTCCAAGATCTCAGGTCCTATAACAGAAGCTGACATCTGTCCCATTCCTCACACAGCGGCCATGATTGAGAAACTAGGGGACATCATATGGCTCTAACGCTTATGAGAGTTCACTCGGAGTTGTCACTAAAGCACAGAACCTCAACTTTGTTGTGTTTGTCTTTGCCCGGACTCTACAAGTTTACTATAATTAATAAATCGCCATCCACCAACTCAGCAGTGAGGACGAGGCCGAGTTAATTCACTGTTGAGGGTTCTGCACGCGCCTGGCGCATCAGTCATCTGTTTCCCTTTCTGTGACACCTCACTCCTGACATTGTCTATCCAGCCCTTCCTTGGTCTTCCTCAGCTTCTTGTTCCATGTCGCTCTGTGTGCAGCATTCTTCATTCTTTGTATCCCGGAAACTTCTCGTGACCCAGCACTCTTCTCCCGATAATAATGTGCGGATAACTTTGCTTCATAAGCTCTCGACTTATTTAAATATAGCTATCCTTCCATATCCCTTTAAACATTCCAACAGCAGCTGACCCAAGTCCAATCCTTCTTTGTTGTCATCTTCACAACTCACAGTCACTGACACTAACCCACCGAGGTGTACAAACTGTTCCACCTGTTCAACTGCATCTCCTCTACTTGTAATCGCAACATCTTCCTGAGAATTCCCTAATTAAATGACTTTCATCTTTATTATGTTAATTGTTTATCGAACTTTTCTGCTGTCCAAGCAAAGCTTGTGAGCCTTATGCACTGGTAGAGTGCATGAGGGAGAACCAGTAGATGTGGTGCATTTGGACTTTCAAAAGGCTTTTGCCAAGGTCGCGCAAGGGATTAGTGTGCAAAGTTAAGGCACATGCTATTGGGGGTAATGTATTGACGTGCATAGAGAAAAGGTTGGCAGACAGCATGAGTGGGAAAAACGGGTCATTTTCAGAATGGCAGGTAGTGACGCGTGGGGTGTCCACAGGGTTCAGTGCTGGGACCGCAGCTATTTACAATATTCATTAATGATTTAGACGAAGGAATTTAATGTAATATCTCCAAGTTTGCAGATGACACTAAGCTGGGAGGCAGTGCGAGCTGCAAGGAAGATGCTCAGGGGCTGCAGGGGGACTTGAACAAGTTAGGTGAATGGGCAACTCATGGCAGATGCAATATAATGTGGATAAATGTGAGGTTATCCACTTCGGTGGCAAAAACAGGAAGGCAGCTGATTATCTGAGTGGTGACAGGTTAGTAAATGGGGGGGTGCAACGAGACCTGGGTGTCATGGAACATCAGTCATTGAAGTTAGGTATGCAGGTACAGCAAGCAGTAAAGAAAGCAAATGGCATGCTGGCCTTCATAGCGAGCGGGTTTGAGTATAGGAGCAGGGAGGACTTGCTGCAGTTATACAGGGCCTTGGTGAGACCACACCCTGAGTATTGTGTGCAGTTTTGGTCTCCTAATCTGAGGAAGGACATGCCTTCTATTGAGGGAGTGCAGCGAAGGTTCACCCGACTAATTTCCGGGATTGCAGGACTGACATATGAGGAAAGACTGGCTCGACTCGGCATATACTCACTGGAATTTAGTAGAATGAGAGGGGAATCTCATAGAAACGTGCAAAATTCTAATGGGCCTGGACACGTAAGATACACGAAGAATGTTCCCAATGTTGGGTAAGTTCAGAACCGGGGACTCAGTCCACGGATAAGGGGTAAGCCATTTTCGACCGAGATGAGGAGAAACTTTTTCACCCAGAGGACTGTGAAACTGTGGAATTCTCCTGCCACAGAGAGTTGTTGAGTCCAGTTCGTTAGATATATTCAAAAGGGAGTTAGATGTGGCCCTTACGGCTAAGGGGATCGGGGGTATGGAGAGAAGGCTGGGGTGGGGTACTGAGGTTGAATGATCAGCCATGATCATATTCAATGATGGTGCAGGATCGAAGGGCTGAATGGCCTGCTTTTGCACCTATTTTCTATGTTTCTATGAGCCAGTCAATGGTCAGCGAACTTGAGATTGTTTCAAACCTGGTCACCTGAGGTGATCCTCCAATATCACCTTTCAGTGCAAGGATCATTACAGCTTCCAGTACTGGATTACATATACCAGGTGAAAATGTGCATCCTTATCTCAGCCCAACTGTTGGTCGAACCCATTCTATTTGTGTCCTTCCACTCCAGCGCAAACAGCGACATCTGCTGGACGCTTTCTATCAGTTTCACAAGTTTCCCAGGAATACCGAACATCGTCAAGATATTCCAAATGCTTTCTCGCCTGACACTGTCAAAGGCCAGCTATTTGATAGTTTTGTGAAGCGCCTTGCGACATTTTCGGACATAAGCGCTATATAAATACAAGTTGATACTGTAAAGTGGATGTTGTGTTATATACATTTCACCGGAACCTGTCTTGCTACTCAGGGGAAATCATTGAGAATCTCCGGGGCACCAAATGACTGTAAACCATATAAAAGATTATTGGCACTAGGCCCAGGGGCCCCTCCGTGCTCTGTGTGTGTTACAGTGACCGGGCTGGACAGGGTTACAGTCTTACATTTCAGAACGGACAGAGCACCAAACACATTCTGGCCACTGTTGGAATTCCAGGGCCCAGGGCTTACAACCTGGCGAGTATTAAAGACATTGTCATTTCCTGTTGACTGAGGATGAACCCCTCTGATTCTCAGAGCCTTTAACAGGAAGAGTTTGAACAGGGATCTGTCCACCACAGGGATCACATGGGAAACATCCCAGGAGATGGGTCTCTGGGGGTAGTTAGATAATATAACTATTCACCACATTCAGGTTATAAGTTGACTGCGGGATTAAAGGGAGGTGTGGAAACTGAATTGGCTCTCAGACAAACAGCAGAGAGTAGCGGTGAACGGATATTTATCGGACGGGAGGGTGGTATACAGTGCTGTCCTCCAGGTATCAGTATTGGAACCACTGCTCTTTTGATATATATCAATGATCTGGCCTTGGGGCGACTGGGCATCATTTCAAAGTATGCAGATGGCAGCAAACTTAGAAATGCAGTAAACAGTGAGGAGGATAGTAATAGAAATCAGGAGTAGATAATCAGTCTAGTGAAATGGGCAGACACATGGCAGATCACATTTACTGCAGAATAGTTTGCAGTGATGCATTTTAGAAGTAAAATGAGCAAAAATGAAGGAAATGGGAGAAGTTTAAAGGGACTGCAGGAAGAGAGAGAGCTGCGGGTTCATGGACACAAATCTTTCTCGTTAATCCGATCGTTAAACATTCAAACTGCACCCTTCGCTTTGTAACTAATGGAATAGAGAACGAAATCAAGGCAGTTATGGTAAACATTTATAAATCACGGATGCATATGTACTTGAAAAGGAGCACCTTGCAGGCTATGGGGAAATATCACGGGATTGGGATTAATTTGATCGCTCCTTCATAGAGAGGGCACAGACACAATGGTCCGAATGGCCTTCTGTGCTGTATCATTCGATGATCCCAGGAGATGGGGTCACTGAGAGGGGTTAGGAGTGGTGCTGAATCAATGTTCCCCAATGTGCATGGGATGGAAGCAGCCTCTCTCTGCACCGCAAGGTACCGAGTGTCTCATTGACACAAACAACACTATTATCATTTACAGTTATAGGTTTCTTTAGTTAATGAGACATGGTGTCTGAATTATATTAGTGCTGCCTCCATAAGAGGGGAACTTGAGGATCTGTGCCGTTAAATGTCGATAATTGTCGATTTAAATTCAAACATCTGCACCGTTTTTAAAGGGGCACAAACAATAAACACCGTAACTTGACAAAAACAAATTAAAAAGAAACGAAACTAATTAAATTAAAATTTTAAACGCATCCTTCATGGAAGGACTCGCGGAGGGAGCTCTCCATTGGGCGCTTGGGGAACTGTCTCTCGACCCAGGGTCACATTTATTCGTTTATTGGAAACAGGCCCCATCTCCGTGTGAGCCGTGGGAATGCGGGTTGATGTTCGGGAGCCCGTGGGCCGCGGACTGAGCCTCAGGCTGATTGGGACATTCATTTACTGCGGGTTAAACAGCGCTGGGATAAAAAGGGGAAGTCGGCTTTACAGCCTCACTTACCTGGGAGGGTTCGCTTGTTATAATGGAGGGGCTGTGGATTCTGGGTTTGTTGTTTGTGGCAATCTGTTCATCTCAACTGCCCTCTCTCCTTCTCCCAGCCGATAAATGTTGGCTGTCTCCCAAATTCCGCCAAGACTGCGGTTTTCCGGGAATTGAAGGCAGTGAGTGTTTGGGGAGAGGCTGTTGCTTTGATGCCGGGAGCTGGGATGTGCCGCCGTGTTTCTATTCACTGGACAATCTGCCAGGTGGGTGTATTCTCGGGCCGTCTGTATTGTGGGCCAGCGCTTTCCAGAACCACCCGCAGTCCAGCTGCACTCGGGGATTCCCTGGACAGTATCCACTTCACCCTGTCCTGAAACATTAGGTTGAGTTTCAAACCTTTCCACTCCGGGAATAGAACTGAGGGTGGGACTGGGACCCTCTCCACTCGGGGGATGGTGGGTTTGGGAGCTAGTACATCAGATACTGAGGGCAGCAGTTTGACCCTGGCCCAGTATCTGAACTTCTAACCATTCTGTTGCCGGATGTGACTTGAAAGTCGATGGTTAAATCCCGCCCTATGTAGTTGTCCATGATAGGAGGGCAGTGCGAAGGAGCCCAGCTTCCTACTGCCTCTGACCATTTACATTGCTTTCTATCGATGAGATCCGGGCCCCTTAAACACAACCAGACCAGTGCTGAGCTGGAGCTGGTCAACGGGTTTCCATTAGACGGAGAATGGGACGGGATGGAAACCAGACGGTGGTCCTGACCTGGGTGGAGTTTCTCGCCCTCCCGGTAACCGTTCCCTTGCCACTCCCCGTGCAGCCACTAACCGCCTGTCATTGACCATCTTGCAGTGTGCACCAAGGATGGGCGGGTCCTGATCGCCATCTCCAAGGATTTGACGCTGCCTCCTGTAAACCTGACCACGGTCCATCTGAAGGATGGACACGGAGCTGAGTGCAGTCCGACCGTGGCCTCTGCAGACACTGTGCTCTTTCAGTTCGCAGTCACTGAGTGTGGAACTACTCAGCGGGTAGGTATTGTGGGCTGGAAGCCCCACCAATGCCTGTTAGTCGGGTGAGACGGTGTCTAAAGGGTAATGTGGGCCTTAAAGGCAATACATGTGATAGATAATAAGGAAATGGCAGACTTGCTCAATGTCTTTGCAATCGGTCTTCACAGTAGAGGAAGAGGAGACAGTACCAGAGATACTAGAAATAATAAATCAATGAGGAGCTTGCTGGATTTAATACCAGTCGAATACTGAGACGGAACAAATGTAGGTCTCTGGGACATGGTCTCCATCCCTTGGTATTAAAAGATGTAGGTGACGATATTGCTGGAAGTTTAGTTATGAACTTGCAAAACTCTTAATTTTGCAATTGTCTCCTTGGAGTAGCACATTGAAAATATAAACTTCAGGTTGGGGAAAGTGGAATCCGGAAACCAAAATCCGTGGTCTAATGCCTGTCGTGGGGAAGTTGCTGGAATATATCGGGGCAGTGACTGAGCATCTGGGTGGATATGAACTGATGGTTTCTGGATCGGTCAGTGAAAGGCCAATCACATCTATCGCACCGACTTGCATTGGTTTCAGGACGCCACTGGCTGATACGGGCGTGTTTATGAATCTATGTATCTGCAGAAGTTGTTTGAGGTTCCAGAGAATTGACCAAGTGCCTTGAAGGCAACTTATTGACGAGGTTATGGAATTGGATAGCGGGTAAACATCACAAATGATATTGGAGATGTACTTCAAGTGTTAAGATATGACTCGTGGTTTTCCCTTGGGATCTATACTTGGAGGTGGGACTCTGCTTTACACTATCACTGACTTGGATAAAAGAATAGTGGGCTGTATAATCCATGTTTGCTGTCAGCACTAAGTGAGGTGGCAGTGAGTTGTGTAGATGGGGGGGCTGAAGTTGCAGAGGGATGGGCATAGGTTAAGTAAGTGATCTCCCCTCTGGAAGAGATTTAAACAATGTGGGGCAGTGAGGTCATCCATTTTTGGGGCTAATGATCGATCAGTAATTTATAATGGTCAGCTTGGAATTGTGTGGGGATTTGGGATAGCAATCACTACAAGCCGCTGGGCAGCTGCAAACCATGATTGAATAGACTAATGGAATGTTCAGTATCTCCGGGTATGGAATACAAAGTGGTTGGATAATGGGAGCTATAAAGTTCTAGTTAGACTGCATCAGTTCGGGGCAGCACACCTCGAAGGAGATATTGGCCTTGGAGGCGATGCAGTGCAGATTGACCAGAATGATCGCGGAGCTAAAAGGGTTAAATTGAGGACAAGTTCCATAGACTCGGCTTGTGTTCTCTCCAGGATAGAAGATTAAGGGGTGATCTAGGTGCTTTGATCGTGTAGGCCTGGAAAAGTTTATCTCCAGTGCACAGGCCACTACAAGGGGCATATCAATAAATAGAGCACGGCCGGTCGGTGATGTCAGGACGCACGTCACAAGCTTGGTGGGAATCTGGAACTGTCTCAAATAGCTGAGGCTAGGGCCATTCAATTTCCGAACTGAGATTTCCTTCTTTGGGAAGGGTATTAACGCTAACAGAACCAAGGCAATAGGATGGAGTTAGTCAGCCATGGTCTAATTGGAAGGCGGAACATTCTGGACGGACTGCATGGCTTACTCCTGTCCCTCTGTACTGATGGTCTTCTGTCTCTTGTAGCTGGACGGGGTGAACGCTGTGTATGAAACGGATGTATTGGGTCAGTTTGAGATCTTGGATGGAGCTTTGGGATCGGTGACCCGGGACAGCCCCTTCAGGTGAGAATGGGAGCACATTGAGCAGGGAGAGAAGGTGAGGAGCTGAATTCTCCAGCCGTGTCCGTTCTCTTGCAGGCTCCATGTCCAGTGCAGTTACAAGGGAAGCCAGGAGTCGGAACTGCAGGTGAAGCCCCGAGTTTACACCCTTTCTCCACCACTGCCTGCCACTGAGGCCGGGATCCTGGTTCTGGAGCTGAGAATAGCGAGAGGTAGGGAGTGCTGCTGATGGCTAGTGTCCAACTTCAGGCTCTCTGCAAATAGTGCCCGTCCTTCATCTTTCTCTTTTCAGATGGTGGCTACCGGAGCTGGTACGTGGCCAGTGACTACCCGATCCTGAGTGTGCTCCGGGACCCCGTGTTTGTGGAGGTTCGTGTCCTGAATCGGAACGATCCGTCCCTTGTGCTGGTGCTCAATGCCTGCTGGGCGACCCCCACCCCCGAGCCATATTCGGGGCTCCGATGGGACATCCTGGTGGGCAGGTAAGGCAGTGAGTGAGGGAGCTTGGGACAGGCTGGGGATTGGGGAGGATCGAACGGGGCAATATTACAAATCTGAGGTAATGATTAATTGGTTTAAATGTTCTTTGGGATGTACTCCAGTTTCTTTATCTAGTCGAATCTCAGGAGTTTGGTTTGATGTAGCGCTATAACCCTGTCGTTCTATTCCAGGTGCCCGCTCCCCATATAACCCCCCCCCTCTTTCTCTGTTCCAGGTGCCCATTTGTGGGCGACAATTACAAAACCCACCTCCTCCCGGTAGACGCCGCTTCCCATTTGCGGTTCCCAACTCACCATAACCGGTTTGTAGTCAGCACTTTCGCTTTCTGGGACCGAGTTTCGGGCCGGGCTCTGACCGGGGAGGTGAGTTTCCTTCAGTGTTTCTCTCGGTCACTTGATTGAACTTGTTCCTGGGGTCTCACTAACAGTGAGGCAACCCCTGTTGACCCTTTGAATGTAGAAGCATTAATCTCCTGACTGGGAGCTGTGGGACTGACCAGACCGCACTGTCTCTTTCCAGGTTTACTTCCACTGCAGTGCTGAGGTTTGTTACCCATCCACCCGAGAGAACTGCACGGCTCCCTGCAGCCCCAGTAAGTACATGGGATCTGACTGGAAACTGAACCCTGATGGGGAAGGGTGGGTGAGGGACATTTGGACACTGTCATTCAGCAAGGTCCCAACACTAGGCACAGGAGGAGTGTCGCCAATCTGGCGGCTCTGAACTGTTCGCCAGTTACAGTTTGCAGCAGAATAGCAATCTGGCTCAGCCGGTCTGATCACATCATGTCCTGGGTCTGAATGGAATCCACCCCTGGGGTTCAGGAACATTTATCCAGCATCCTGCTTTAACCGGGAGTTCCAGAGTGTGACAGACCCGATATCTGGGGGCGGGGGGGGGACCTGGGCAATGTGTGGATGTCCAGTGAAACCGCTGATCAAACTGGTGCTTAAATCTAGTCTCCTTCACCAGGAGACCAGTCTGGCCATTGTATCGACGACAACAACTGCAAATTTTGCTCGGTTTAAAAAGGTTCCTCCTGGGATTGGGGCGGGTATCTTGCTGTGACGAGTAGGGAACTGTATTTAACTACAAGCTAATCTCTGGTGCCTGAGGTTTTATTAATTGGTCCATCGCATTGAACATCTGATTGGGGACTTCTTGCAACTGAACATTGAATGATCCACCTTGAACTGTGTCTTTCCCTTTCCGCCCAACCCCCAGGGAGGCGAAGAAGCTCCGATTCCAGGCCTGGGGCCTTGGTGACTGCTGAAGGACCCATTATTTTCCTGGAAGATCAGCAGAGATTGTCTGCAGGGATCCCCCAGGAAGAGAAAGGTAAAGGAGAACTCTCTAACTATGTGCAGTGATGCAGTAACTGGTGCCCATCTAACCCTGGCTTCTCCCCACAGATACTGCTGCTGATTCCCCCTCCCGTGTCCTTCCTGGAGTAGCGGTTGGGGTAGCGCTGCTCTCCATGACCCTGTTGGTCGGGACTGTCGCCATGTGGAAAATGGACCATCGCCGCAGGGTGAGCTCCGAGTGCAGCTCTATGGAACTGTAGATGTGTCTGTTGGATAATAAACTGTTATAGATGAGCACTGGTGGCGTGTTATCTTTCAAATACTGGCTGGCTTTTACTGTCCTCGTCGGTGAGTTAATTTGTTATCCGGTTTGGCAATCGGTTGTGCCGTTTCTGTTGTTCCTCACCAGCCAATTTCAGGGCAAGGCTCGTGTGGGTTTGTAATAAATAGTGTCAGGCGGGAGGGACCGGTGCGCTTGCATTGAACTCTGTTCCTTGGGTGGGTCCCGGGTCTGCCTCTGCCATTGCTGCTACCATGAGACCCTGGAGACGAGGTGTGTGCTCTCGCCTCTGGTGTGTTAAAGCCCCGATGCAGTAGCCCTTTGATGGGAGCCGGGCAGAGCTGCAGGTCTCCAGGGTCCCAGTGTCTCACCTGTCTCGGTAAATGTGACTGGGACCCACAGGAATGATGTGGATTGAGAATTTCAATTCGAGCTGCTGAAGCTGTGTATTTGGCAAACTGCTCCGGACCACGGAGTGTCCCGGCTGATGGGTTAGGTGCCCAGGTGGTGTAGTGTGGGAAATTATGTATTACATCTTAAAGGAGTGGCGAGCAGCTCTATGGGTCACTTAATGTGGCAGGACAAGTACAATCTTTTTATTTATACATCAGCTGCTTGGACCTCCTCAGTCGCAATTTGACCCTAAAACACTAACCCCTCCCCATCTCCCCCCCCCCCTCTCCTGGTATCTCCGTAGTTCAAACTCGCCCTATTATTGACAAACTGTAACTCTCAATTTCCCTTCGTGGTTTCTGTAAATACAATGCCCCGAGAATGTCCTGACATGCCCTCCCAATGGAAAACCAGCGTAAAGGCTAATTAAACAGAGCCTGTGTAAATGAAGGATTCCTTGCCACTGTGGAAGGTACAAGACACCAAGGCCAGAGCTAGAAGCTGATCAATCGGGATTTACAGGCTTCATTCGCTTGAGGTCATCTGCAGTACTCCCCGGGCTCTTTCAATGATGGACACCTGAAGGCTGATCTTCTGCAGATCATTCTGTTTGTTGATGGAATGGAGGAGGATAATCATTTCACAACAAACACTTTACTCGTTGGAGTTCAGCAGCATGAGAGGTGATCTTATAGAAACATTTAAAATAATGAAAGAGGGAGAGAGGTTGTTTCCACTTGTCGGGGAGACTAAAACTAGGGGGGCACAGCCTCAAAATACGGGGCAGTCAATTTAAAACCTAGTTGAGATGGAATTTCTTCTCCCATAGCGTTGTGAATCTGTGCCATTCTCTGCCCAGGGGAGCAGTTGAGGTTAGCTCATTGACTGTATTCAAATCACGGATAGATTTTTACCCACCCGCTCCCCATGACCCTTAATGGTTAAGTGGAGCTGAGTCCACAGCCAGATCAGCCATGATCTTATTGAGTGGTGGAGCGGGCTAGATGGCCTACTCCTGTTCCTAATTCTTATGTATGCTGCTGTTTCGGCTCTCCAGTAATTGTACAGCAGGAGCTCGGGGGGTTTGTACTGAAACTTATTAGACGTCCTTCAAGTATGTGGAGTGGGCTGGGCATTTCCAGACAATTCGCCCATTGTGCTGTGAGAGCTTCCATTGGTTAAATGTTTATAGTGACATCAGTTGGAGTCAGTGAATTTCCTAAAGAGAGAGCGACGTAAGGTTGAAGAGTTTCCTCTGTAAAAGAACGTCCTTGCTGGAGAAATATTGGGGTTTCCCAGAAGCAGAGCATCCCATAATAACCAGAGTCTTCATTTGAATGCCCATCACTGACCTGTCGAGGGCGCACCTTCTTCAGTCTAACTGGGAGAGCCCAAATGCGAGCTTATAGTCTAGCTTCCATCCAGTAGACGAGCTCTCCAATATTAAAGGATGTTAGCTTGTCAGCTACCTGAGGAGCCCGATAGTAAACTAATTTCCCAGTATATTAAGATAAAATTAATAACCTCAACCGTAAATTTAGAAACAACCTGGATTATGATAAATTACGGTGCTGTAATTGGAAAGCGTGGCTAACCTCAGGGTTCCCTGGTAATGGAAATACTTGACTAATCAGACCTTGTTCATGTCGGACACTTTGCAAAACCAAATAAGAATGGATATCTCCCAGGCACCGCTTGTACGGAGAAGCGGGGCAGAAAGTTGATGAGGTTAAGGAACTGTCTGTTCTTGATCAATATTCAGGTCAAATTACCAATCCCACTGTTGTCCATTGGGTCTGCTGCCCCCTACATATTTCCATTGCAGGTGCCTGAACATATTGCAGAGGTGCTATGCTGGAATATGTTTGCCCCCTTCAATGCAACTGATGGTCGCCTTGACTGAGAAAGCACAGCGAACTATCTCTGCCCTTCAATATGTACCACTAAAAGTGAGACCCCCACCCTCAGTAATTGACCAGTATTGTTACTGGACCAGCCACACTAACTCTGGCTGGCAGGGCCGACGCTGGGTACTCTGACGAGTCTTTCACCCACTGACTGATCAAAGTCTCTCCAGGTACAACGTTCACAGCAGGAGTGTGATGGAACACCCGCCTGGATTGATAAAGCTGCGGCTTCAAAAACAATTGTTCAATACTGTCCAGCACAGGTGGGTTTGCTTGACACCCCCTGGGTTACCTATTCACCTCTCCGTTACAGAAACACCGTGGCTGCAGCATCCATGGTCTATACAAGGGACTGCAGCAACTCCCCAACGTAACTTCATTAGCACCTCCCTCCTCTGCTACCTCCATCAGTGAAAGGACAAGTGCAGCAATGTTCCTGGGACACCATTCCCTCCATGTCACACACAGCCCTGAATAAAACACATATAGCTGTTCCCTCATTGTCCCTGGATCAATGTCTTGGAATTTCCTGCTGACCTACAATACGGCAACACCATCACCACAAGGACGGCAGTGGTTCAAGGAGAAGGCCCATCACCCCCACCGTCTCAGGGCAACTAGGGATGGACAATAAATACAACTGTATTATCACTCAATGCTGACACCACAACAATCAAAAGAGAAACGTGAAGTATTCTGGAACAGGATCTAGCTGGGACTTCCCACACTCACTCTCTCCACAGATACCGATTGCCAAGAAAAACATATTGCTCTAAATCAACTTTCAAGATCTCAGGTTCTGTAACAGAAGCTGACATCTATCCCATTCCTCACACAGCGGCCATCATTGAGAAACTAGGGGCCATTAAATGGCTCTAAGGCTGATGAGAGTTCACTGGGAGATGCCACTAAAGAACAGAAGCTCAGCCTTTTTGTGTTTATCATTGCCCTGACTCTACAAGTTTACGATAATTAATAAATCCCCGTACACCAGCTCAACAGTGAGGACGAGGCCGAGTGAATTCACTGTTATTTGTTCTGAACGTGCCTGGCCGCTTCAGTCATCTGTGTCCCTTTCTGTGACACGTCACTCCTGACGTTGTCTATCCAGCCCTTCCTTGATCTTCCTCGGCTTCTTGTTCCATGTCGCTCTGTGTGGCAATCTTCATTCTTTATATCCAGGATACTTCTCATGACCCAGCACTCTGCTCCCGATAATAATGTGCGGATAAGCTCTCGCCTTCTTAAATATAGTTAGCCTTCCATATCCCTTTAAACATTCCAACAGGCGTTGAACCAAGTCCAATCCTTCTTTGTTGTCATCTTCACAACTCCCAGTCACTGACACTAACCCACCGAGGTTTACAAACTGTTCCACCTGTTCAACTGCATCCCCTGTACCTGTAATCACAACATTTTCCTGAACATACCCAATCGAATGAAGTTCATCTTTATTATGTTAATAGTTTATCGAAGTTTTCTGCTGTCCAAGCACATCTTGTGAGCCAGTCAATGGTCAACAAATCTGAGATTGTTTCAAACCTGGTCACCTGAGGAGATCCTCCAATATCACCTTTCAGTGCAAGGATCATTGCAGTTTCCAGTACTGTATTACATATATCAGGTGACAATGTGCATCCTTATCTCACCCCAACTGTTGGTCTGAACCATTTCCTTAGTTTCCTTCCACTCCAGCACGCACAGGGACTTCTGCTAGATGCTTTCCATCAGTCTGACAAGTTTCCCAGGAATACCGAACATTGTCAAGATATTCCATATCCCTTCTCGTCCGATACTGTTAAAGGTCAGCTGTTTGATACCTTTGTGAAGCACCTTGCGAAATTTTGGAACATAAGGCGCTATATAAGTGCAAGTTGATGTTGTAAAGTGGATGTTGTGTTTACACATTTCTCCGGACCCTGTCTTGCTGCTCAGGGGAAATCATTGAGTATCTCTGGGGCACCAAATGACTGTAAACCATATAAAATGTTATTGGCACTAGGTCCAGGGTCCCAGCCGTGCTCTGTGTGTTATCGAGACGGCGCTGGACAGGTTTACAGTCTTACATTTCAGAACGGACAGAGCACCAAACACATTCTGGCCACTGCTGGAATTACAGGGGCCAAGGTTTATTACCTGGCTCGTATTAAAGACATTCTCATTTATTGTTGGACTAAGGATGAACCCCTCTGATTCTCAGAGCCTTTAACAGGAGGAGTTTGAACAGGGATCTGTCCACCATAGGGATCACATGGAGACCATTCCAGGAGATGAGGTCTCTTGGGGGTGGGGGGAATTAGATAACATAATTATTCACCACATACAGGTTAAAACGCGACCGCGGGATTAAAGGGACAGTGTGGAGACATAGAAACATAGAAACATAGAAAATAGGTGCAGGAGTGGGTTATTCGGCCCTTCGAGCCTGCACCACCATTCAATATGATCATGGCTGATCGCGCAACTTCAGTACCACATTCCTGCTTTCTCTCCATACCCCTTGATCCCTTTAGCCATAAGCGCCATATCTAACTCAGTTTTGAATATATCTAATGAACTGGCCTCAACAACTTTCTGTGGTCGAAAATTCCATAGGTTCACAATTCCCTGAGTGAAGAAGTGTCTCCTCATCTTGGTCCTCAATGGCTTACCCCTTATCCTTAGACTGTGACCTCTGGTTCTCGAATTTCCCAACAACAGGAATATTCTTCCTGCATCTAACCTGTCCAATCCCGTCAGAATGTTATATGTTTCTATGAGATCCCCTCTCATTCTTCTAAATTCCAGTGAATATAAGCCCAGTCGATCGAGTGGTTCTTCATATGTCAGTCCTGCCATCTCGGGAATCAGTCTTGTGAACCTTCGCTGCACACCCTCAATAGAAAGAATGTCCTTCCTCAGATTAGGAGATCAAAACTATACACAATATTCAAGGTGTGACCGCACCAAGGCCTTGTACAACTGCAGTAAGACCTCCCTGTTCCTATTCTCAAATCCTCTCGCTATGAAGGACAACATACCATTTGCCTTCTTCACCGCCTGCTGTACCTGCATGCCAACTTTCAATGACTGATGTACCATGACACCAAGGTCTCGTTGTACCCCCTCTTTTCCTAATCTGTGACCATACAGATAATATTCTGCCTTCCTGTTTTTGCCACCGAAGTGGATAACCTCACATGTATCTACATTATACTGCATCTGCCATGCATTTGCTCAATCACTTAACCTGTCCAAGTCATCCTGCAGCCTCTTAGCATCCTCCTCATAGCTCACACTGCCACCCACCTTAGTGTCATCTGCAAACTTGGAGACATTCCATTCCATTCCTTTGTCTAAACGATTAATGCATATTGTAAATAGCTGGGGTCCCAGCACTGGGCCCTGCCGTACCCCACTGGTCACTGCCTGCCATTCTGAAAACGATCCAGTTATTCCACCTCTTTGCTTCCTGTCTGACAACCAGTTCTCCATCCACGTCAATACATTACGCTCAATACCATGTGCTTTAATTTTGCACATTAACCTCTTGTTTGTGACCTTATCAAAAGCCTTTTGAAAGTCCAAATACATCACATCCACTGGTTCTCCCTTGTCCAATCTACTCGTTACATCTTCAAAAATTGTCTCTCAGACAAACAGCAGAGAGTAATGGTGAACGGTTATTTATCAGACTGGAGGGAGGTATAGAGTGTTGCCCCTCAGGGATCGCTATTGGAACCACTGCTCTTTTGATATATATCAATGATCTGGCCTTGGGCAGACAGGGCATCATTTCAAAGTATGCAGATGGCAGCAAACTCAGAAATGTAGTAAACAATGAGGAGGATAGTAATAGAATTCAGCAGTACATAAGCAGACTGTTGAAATGGGCAGACACATGACAGATCAAATTTAATGCAGAATGGTTTGAAGTGCTGCATTGTAGAAGGAAAATGAGCAACACTGAGGGAATGGGACAAATTTAAAGGGACTGCAGAAAGAGGGCTGTGGGTTTACGGACCAAAACCTTTGATGTTAATCCGGCCGTTAAACATTCAAACTGCATCCTTCACTTTATAACTAATGGAATAGAGAACAAAATCAAGGCAGTTATGGTAAACATTTATAAATCACAGTTGCATATGTACTTGAAAAGGAGTAACTTGCAGTGCTATGGAGAAATATCACGGGATTGGGATTAATTTGATCTCTTTCAGAGAGAGGGCACAGACACAATGGTCCGAATGGCCTTCTGTGCTGTATCATTCGATGATCCCAGGAGATGGGATCACTGAGAGGGGTTAGGAGTGGTGCTGAATCAATGTTCCACAATGTGCATGGGATGGAAGCAGCCTCTCTCTGCACCGCAAGGTACCGAGTGTCTCATTGACACAAACAACACTATTATCATTTACAGTTATAGGTTTCTTTAGTTAATGAGACATGATGTCTGAATTATATTAATGCTACCTCCATAAGAGGGGTTCTTGAGGAGCTGTGCCGTTAAATGTCGATAATTGCCGATTTAAATTCAAACATCTGCACTGTTTTTAAAGGGGCACAACCAATAAACACCGTAAATTAACAAACACAAATTAAAAGGAAACTGAACAAATTAAATTAAAATTCTAAAATCATGGAAGGTCTCGCATAGAGAGCCCTCCATTGGGCGCTGGGGGAACTGTCTATTGACCCAGGGTCACCTTGATTGGTTTATTAGAAACAGGCCCCATCTCCATGTGAGCCGTGGGAATGCGAGTTGATCTTCGGGAGCCCGTGGGCCGCGGACTGAGCCTTGGGCTGATTGGATCAACGATTTACTGCGGGTTAAACAGCGCTGGGATAAAAAGGGGGAGTCTGCTTTACAGCCTTACTTACCTGGGAGGGTTTTCTTGTTATAATGGAGGGGCTGTGGGTTCTGGGTTTGTTATTTGTTGCAATCTGTTCATCTCAACCGCCCTCTCTCCTTCCACCATCCGACAGATGTTGGTTGTCTCCCAAATTCCGCCAAGACTGCGGCTTTCCGGGAATTGAAGGCAGTGAGTGTGTGGGGAGAGGCTGCTGCTTTGATGCCGGGAGCCGGGATGTGCCGCCGTGTTTCTATTCACTGGACAATCTGCCAGGTGGGTGTATTCTCGGGCCGTCTATATTGTGGGACAGCGCTTTCCAGGGCCACCCAGCAATCCAGCTGCACTCGGGGATTCCCTGGACAGCATCCACTCCCTGTCCTGAAATATCACGTAGTGTTTCAAACCTCTCCACTCTGCGAGTAGAACTGAGGATAGGTCTGGGACCGTCTCCTCCGGGGATGGTGGGTTTGGGAGCTGGTACGTCAGATACTGAGGACAGCAGTTTGAATTTGACCCAGTATCTAAACTTCTAACCACTCTGTTGCCGGGTGTGACTTGGAAGTCGATGGTTGAATCCTACCCGATGTAGTTATCCACGATAGGAGGGCAGTGTGGAGGAGCCCAGCTTCCTGCTGCTTCTAACCATTTTCGTTGATTTCTATCGATGAGATCCGGGCCCTTAAACACAACCAGACCAGTGATGAGCTGGAGCTGGTCAACGGGTTTCCATTAGATGGAGAAAGGGAGGGGATGGAAACAAGACGGTGGTCCTGATTGGGTGGAGTTTCTAGCCCACCTGGTAACGGTTCCCTTTTCAGCAACTAACCGCCTGTCTTTGACCATCTTGCAGTGTGTACCAAGGATGGGCGGGTCCTGATCGCCATCTCCAAGGATTTGACGCTGCCTCCTGTAAACCTGACCACCATCCATCTGAAGGATGGACACGGAGCTGAGTGCAGTCCGACCGTGGCCTCTGCAAACACTGTGATCTTTCAGTTCGCAGTCACTGAGTGTGGAACTACTCAGCGGGTAGGTATTGTGGGCTGGGAGCCCCACCAATGGCTGTCAGTCGGGTGAGGGTATCTAAAGGGTAATGTGGGCCTGAAAGGCAATACATGTGATAGACAATAAGGGAATGGCAGACTTGCTCAATATCTTTACAATCTGAAAATGGAACAAAGGGGAACTAAAGTTCTATAACTTAAGGAACAGGAGTAGGCCCTACCGCCCCTCGAGCCTGCTCTGTCATTTAATATGGTCATGGCTAATCCGATAGTGGTCTCTGGTGCACTTCCCTGCCCGCTCCCCATAAACCCCTTCTTGCCTTATTGGTTAAGAAACTGTACTTCTGCCTGTGAATGTATTCAATGTTCCAGCTTCCACAGAACTGAGGCAGCGAATTCCATAGATTCACAACCCTCAGAAGAAATTCCCTTATCTCAGTTTTAAATTGGTGACTTCTAAGAGTATGCCCCAGGTTCTCATGTCCCCTCAGTGGAAGCAGCCACATTTTTTAAGCTTCCCTCATAATCTTACACGGTTTGACAAGATCACCTCTCATTCATCTGCATTCTCATGAATAGAGGTACAACCTACTCAACCTGTCATAATTCAACTCCCTCAACTCTGAAATCAACCGAGTGAACCTTCTCTGAAATGCCTCCAAAGCATGTCCTTTTCTGAATATGGAAAAACAAAACTGTATGCAGTATTCCAGGTGTGACCTCACCAATACCCTGTATAACTAGAAAGAATTCCATGCTTTTATACTCTATTCCCTTTGCAATAAAGGCCAAGATTCCATTGACCTTCCTGATCATTTGCTGCACCTGCATACTATCCTGTTTCATACACCAGTACCCCCAGGTCCTGCTGTACTGCAACACTTTGCAATTTTTCATTTTAAATAACTTGATATTGGATTTGTTTCTGATCAAGTGCATGACCTCACACTTTCCAACATTATACTCCATCTGCCAAATGTTTGCCCACTCTCTAAGCCTGTATTTCTTTTTGCAGATTTTTGTCCTGTACATGTGTTCCTGCCATCTTTGTATCGTCAGCAAACTTGGCTGTTACATTTGATCCCTTCCAAGTTAATATAGATTGTAAATAGTTGGGGTCCCGGCACTGATTCCTGTGGCACCTCACTAGTTACTGATTGCCAACTTGATGATCCATTTATCCCGACTCTGTCTTCTGTTTGTTTGCCAATCCTCTATCCATGCTAATATGGTATTGCCAACCCTGTGAACTTTTATCTTGTGCACTAACTATTTATGTGGCACCTTGTTAAATACCTTCTGCAAGTCCAAATACACCACATCCACTGGCTCCCCTTTATCCACCCTGTTCGTTACATCCTCAAAGAATTCTAGCAAATTTGTAAAGCATGACTGTCCCTGCATAAATCCATGCTGACTCTGCCTGGCAGAATTATTTTTTTCCCAATGTCCTGCTGCTTTAATAATGGGGTAAATGTTGGATCCCGATCACATGTTGGGATAACTGGTCTATATTTTCCTACTTTTTGTCTGTCTTTTAAATAACAGCGTTACACTTGCAGCTTTGCAAACAACTGGGACTGCCCCAGAATCCAGGGAATTTTGGTCAATTACAAACCATGCATTCACTATCTCAGCCACTAATTCTCAAGATGGTATAATGCAAGCCGTCAGGTTCAGGTGATTTATCTGCCTTTAGTCCCATTATTTATCAGAGTACCACCTTTTGTGATCTGTTTCCCCACCCTCTACCACATCGCGCCTTGACTATTCACTCTTGGGATATTTTTAGTGTCCTCGACTGTAAAGACTGATACAGAATATTCAGTTTCTGCCATCTCCATGTTCCCCATCCCCATTAATTCCCCGGTCTCTTCCTCTAAGGGACCAACATTTACTTTAGCCACCCTTTTCCTTTTTTTATATACCTGAAGAAACTCTTGCTCTCTTTGTATATTTCATGCTAGTTAACTTTCATAGTCTATTTTCCCTTTCTCTTTGTTGTGTTTTGATGGCTTTTTAAAAGCTTCCCAGTCTTCTGTCCACCCACTAGTTTTGCCCACTGTGTACCTTTTTTAATTGAATACCATCCTTTAGTTAGCCACGGATGGCTATCTTTTCTCATAACTTTCTGTCTCTCTGGAATATATTCTGTTAAGAAATCTGCTTAAATGTATGCCACTGTTCATCAACCATCTGACACATTAATTTATTTTCCCAGTACACTTTAGCCAACTCTGCCCTTGTACCTTCATAGTCTCCTTTTTATTTAAGCTTGGTATGCTGGATACAGATCCAACTTTCTCTCCCTCCATCTGAATTACAAATTCAGATCATGCTATGATCACTCATTTCAAGGAGATCCTTTACTAGGAGATTTCGTTAATTCTGTCTAATTACAAAAGGACCAGATCTAAGATAGCCTGCATCGTGGTTGGTTCCATTACATACTGCTCAAGGAACCTGTCCCTTATGCATTCTATGAACTTTCCTCAAGGCTACCCTGATGTAGTTGCATTGATGGGTTAGGATGAGGAAAGTTTCTCTCTGGTGGAGTCCTGATCCAGGGGGCAGAACAATAAAAAGAGCTCGGCCGGTCAGGAAGCACGTCACAAGCTTGGTGGGAATCTGGAACTCCGCTCCGAAATCGCTGAGGCTAGCTGCATTAAATTTCCGAACTGTGATTTGAGATTTGCTTGGGTATTAAGGGCTACAGAACCAAGGTAATTGGATAGTTAGTCAGCCATGATCTAACAGAGGTGGAACACTGTCAAGGGGCTGAATGGCCTGCTACTGGCCCTCTGTACTGATGGTCTTCTGTCTCTTGTAGCTGGACGGGGTGAACGCCGTCTATGAAACGGATGTGTTGGGTCAGTTTGAGATCTTGGATGGAGCTTTGGGATCGGTGACCCGGGACAGCACCTTCAGGTGAGAATGGGAGCACATTGAGCGGGGAGAGAAGGTGAGGAGCTGAATTCTCCAGCCGTGTCCGTTCTCTTGCAGGCTCCATGTCCAGTGCAGTTACAAGGGAAGCCAGGAGTCGGAACTGCAGGTGAAGCCCCGAGTTTACACCCTTTCTCCGCCACTGCCTGCTACTGAGGCCGGGATCCTGGTTCTGGAGCTGAGAATAGCGAGAGTTAGGGAGTGCTGCTGATGGCTAATGTCCAACTTCAGGCTCTCTGAAAATAGTGCCCGTCTTAATTTTTCTCTTCAGATGGTGGCTACCGGAGCTGGTACGTGGCCAGTGATTACCCGATCCTGAGTGTGCTCCGGGACCCCGTGTTTGTGGAGGTTCGTGTCCTGAACCGGAACGATCCGTCCCTTGTGCTGGTGCTCAATGCCTGCTGGGCGACCCCCACCCCCGAGCCGTATTCCGGGCTCCGATGGGACCTCCTGGTGGGCAGGTAAGGCAGCGAGTGTGGGAGCTTGGGGCAGGCTGGGGATTGGGGAGGGGGCGACATGGACTGGGTCGGATCGAACGGGGCAATATTACAAATCTGAAGTAAGGGTTAATTGGTTTAAATGTTCTTTAGTTTCTTTATCTAGTCTAATCTCGGGACTATCGATTGATGTACCGCTGTAAGCCTGCTCTCTTCCAGGTGCCCCCCTCCCCATATAACTCCCTCTTTCTTTGTTCCAGGTGCCCATTTGTGGGTGACAATTACAAAACCCTCCTCCTCCCGGTAGACGGCGCTTCCCATTTGCGGTTCCCAACTCACCATAACCGGTTTGTCGTCAGCACTTTCGCTTTCTGGGACCGAGTTTCGGCCCGGGCTCTGACCGGGGAGGTGAGTTTCCTTCAGTGTCTCTCTCTCTGTCACTTGGTTGAACTTGTTCCCGGGGTCTCACTAACAGTGAGGAGACCCCTGTTGACCCTTTGAATGTAGAAGCATTAATCCCCTGACTGGGATCTGTGGCACTGACCAGACCGCCCTGTCTCTTTCCAGGTTTACTTCCACTGCAGTGCTGAGGTTTGCTACCCATCCACCCGAGAGAACTGCACGGCTCCCTGCAGCCCCAGTAAGTACCTGGAATCTGACTGGAAACTGAACCCTAATGGGGAGTGCTGGGCGAGGGTCATTTGGACACAGTCCTTCGGCAAGGGCCCGACAGTGGGCACAGGAGGAGTGTCGTCAATCTGCCGCCTCTGAACTGTTCACCAGTTAATTTACAGCAGAATAGCAATCTGGCTCAGTGGGTCTGATCACATCGTGCCCTGGGTCTGAGTGGAATCCACCACTGGGGTTGGGAACAGAGAAACAAAAGAAAAATAGGTGCAGGTGTAGGCCATTCGGCCCTTCGAGCCTGCACCTCGATTCAATAAGATCATGGCTGATCATTCACCTCTACCACTTTCCTGCTTTCTCTCCATACCCCTTGATCCCTTGAGCTGTAAGGGCTACATCTAACTCCCTCTTGAATATAAGCAATGAACTGGCATCAACTCTCTGTAGTAAGCAATTCCACAGGTTAACAACTGAGTGAAGTTTTGCTTCATCTCAATCCTAAAATGGCTTGCCGCTTATCCTTCGACTGTCCCCTGGTTCTGGACTTCCCCAACATCGGCAACATTATTCCTGCATCTAATCTGTCCAGTCCCATAAGAATTTTGTTTGAGATCCCTTAATCCTTGTAAACTCCAGTGAATACAGGCCCAGTCGATCCAATCTTTTCAGTGCTGCCATCCTGGGAATCAGTCTGGTGAACCTTTGCTGCACTCTCTCAATAGCAGACTAGGAGACCAAAACTGAACACAATATTCCAGGTGAGGTCTCACCAAGGCCCCGTACAACTGCAGTACGACCTCCCTTTCCTATACTCAACCCCGTAGCTATGAAGGCCAACATAGCATGTGCTGCCTTGACTGCCTGCTGTACGTGCATGCCAACTTTCAATGACTGATGTACCATGACACCCAGTTCTTGTTGCACCTCCCCTTTCCCTAATCTGCCATTCAGATAATCTGTTTTCATGTTGTTGCCCCCAAAGTGGATAAACTCACATTTATCATTATCCTGCATTTGCCCACTCACCTAGCCTGTCCAAGTCACCTGCAACATTTTAGCGTCCTTCTCTCAGCTCACACCGCCACCCACCTTAGTGTCGTCTGCAAACTTGGAGATATTACTCAATTCCCTCATCCAAATCATTAATGTATATTGGAAAGAGCTCGGGTCCCAGCACTGAGCCCTGTGGCACCCAACTAATCACTGCCTGCCATTCTGAAAAGGACCCGTTTATCCTGACTCTCTGCTTCCTGTCTGCCAACCAGTCCTCTATCCACCTCAGTACATTACCCCCAATACCATGTGCTTTAATTTTGCACCAATCTCGTGTGGGACCTTGTCAAAAGCCTTTTGAAAGTCCAAATACAACACATCCACTGGTTCTCCCTTGTCCACTCGAGTTACATCGTCAATATTCTAGAAGATTTGTAAAGCATGATTTCTCTTTCATAAATCTATGCTGACTTGGACCAATCCCATCACTGCTTTCCAAATGTGCTGTTCATTTTTAATAATTGATTCCAACATTTTCCCCACTGTCAGGTTAACTGGTCTATAATTCCGTTTTCAATCCCTCAAAGTGATACATTAGCTACCTTACAGTCCATAGGAACTGATCCAGAGTCGATAGACTGTTGGAAAATGATCACCAGTGCATCCACTATTTCTAGGGCTACTTTATTAAATACTGAGATGCAGACTCAGGCCCTGGGGGTTTATCTGCTTCAATCCCATCAATTTTCTGCCAAATAAGTATTTTCTTCTGTTCCTCCTCACTACACCCTCAGTCCCCTAGTATTTCCAGAAGATTAATTTCTTTCTTTCTGTTTTCACAAAGGATTTGTTTAACTGGTCTGCTATTTCTTTGTTCCACATTATAAATTCCTGAATCTGACTGCAAGGGACCTATGTCACTAATCTCTTTCTCTTCACATCAATAGAAGCTTTTGCAGTCAATTATGTTCCCATCAAGCTTCTGCTCATACATTCATTCCCCCTTCTAATTAAACCCTCTGTCGTCCTCTGCTGCATTACAAAATTCTCCAGTCCTCGGGTTTGCTGCTTTTCTCACCAATGTATGCCTTTTCTTTGGATTTAACACTATCCTTAATTGCCCTTGTTAGTGACGGTTGAGCCACCTTCCCTATTTTATTTTTACTCAACAGGGATGTACAATTGAAGTTCATCCATGTGACCTTTGTTTGCCATTGCCTATCCACCGTCAACCCTTCAAGTATCGCTCGCCAGTCTATTCTAGCCAATTCACATCTCGTACCATCGAAGTTACTGTTCAGTTCAAGACCTTCGTCTCTGTATTAACTATCACTACATCTTAATGTAGTCTACCATATGCTCACTCTTTTCCAAGATTGCTAATTAGTCCTTTCTCATTACACATCACCCAGTCTTGGATGGGCAGCCCTCTAGTTGGTTGAGAAAACCATCCCTAATACACTCCAGAAATCTTCCACCACCGCCTTGCTACCAGTTTGGTTATCCCAATCTATATGTAGATTTTTATTGCACATCACTAATTTCTTTGATGCTGCTCCCAACCTCACTACGACTGTTTGGTGGTCTGTACACAACCCCACTCATTTTCTGCCATATTTTGTAGCTCCACCAATACCGATTCCAAATCATCCAAGCTAATGTCCTTCCATACTATTGCATTAATTTCCTCTTTAACCAGCAACGCCATCCCACCTCCTTTTCCTTTCTGTCGATCCTTCCTGGATGTTGAGTTCCTGACAAACATCCTGCTGTAACCAGGAGTTCCAGGGTGGGACCGAACCGATATCTGGGGGTGGGGGAGACCCGCCCCATGTATGGATATCCTGTAACAGCTGGTCAAATTGGTGCTTAAATCTAATCCTTCCCCAGGATATCTGACTGGCCATCACACGGTCAGTGACTGCAAACTTTGCTCGGTTGCAAATGGTCTTTCTTGGAATAGGGACTGAATCTTAGTCAGAGTGAATTGTATTTAATTAAAGTCTAATCTCGAGGTTTTTCACATTTGGCCATCGGTTTGAATATTTGATTGTGGGCTTCAGGCAGCTGAACATTGAACCATCCACCTTCAGGTCTTATCTCTTTCCCTCGTCCCCCAGAGAGGCGAAGAAGCGCTGATTCCCGGCCTGGGGACTTGGTGACCGCTGATGGCCCCATCATTTTCCTGGAAGATGAGCAGAGACTGGCTGCGGGGATCCCCCAGGAAGAGAAAGGTAAAGGAGGACCCTCTAACTGTGTGCAGTGATGCAGTAACTGGTGCCCATCTAACCCTGGCTTCTCCCCACAGATACTGCTGCTGATTCCCCCTCCCGTGTCCTTCCTGGAGTAGCGATTGGGGTAGCGCTGCTCTCCGTGGCCCTGTTGGTCGGGACTGTCGCCATGTGGAAAATGGATCACTGCCGCAGGGTGGGCTCCGAGTGCAGCTCTATGGAACTGTAGATGTGTCTGTTGGATAATAAACTCCTGTTATAGATGAGCCCTGGTGTCGTGTTCTTTCGAATGCTGGCTGGATTTTACTGTCCTCGGTGAGTTAATTTGTTTTGTTTGTGCTGCTTCTGTTGGGTCCCCACCAGCCAAGTCCAGGGCCAGGCTGGTGTGGGTTTGTAATAAATGTAGCGGGAGGGACCGGCACGGTTGCGGTGAACTGTGTTCCTTGCGGAGGGGCCCGGGCCCGTGTCTCTGCCATTGCCGCTTCAATGGGGCCATGGAGACACGGTTTGACAAGCCTGGCGAGTGGTGTTGGGCTGTCGCCTCCCGCACACCCTGAACATTACTGTCTGTCTCCGGCTATTTAACCTTCAGTTATCACTGAGCTGCCGGCTGCTGCGTGCTGCCGGAGTAACGCCTGTCTAGAGCTTGTTCCCGCTGTGACTGGGTTGCTGAAGATAAATGGCTGGAAATCCCCGCCCTGTCTAGGACCTAATCTCAGTGAGCTGGTCTGCAGGGAGCGGGAGGTGTCTTCCACGAGGAGCATCAGCTCCCACACACTGGGCTGTACTCTCTCCTTGGTGGAGGCATGTCAGATGTTCAGATTACATGATCTGTAATAGGAGCCGGGCAGAGCTGCAGTTCTCCAGGGTCCCCGTGTCTCGCCGATTGGTTAAATGTGACTGGGACCCACAGGAATGATGTGCATTGAGGATTTCAATCCAAGATCCCTGGACTGGACAAAACTATCCAGACCGAGTGTCCCGGATACTGGGTAAAATGGGTCACGGTGGGAATGGTGACTTAATACAGAAGTTTGGAATCGTATAATACGACACGAAGCCATTCTGTCCATATGTGCCGGTTGTTATCCGGCCTAATTCCAGCTCTAGGTCCGTAGCACTAGGTTTCGGCTGAGTGCACATCCAAGTACTTTTTAAATGTGATGAGGGTTTCTGAAATCATTAATGTATTCCACAAAGCAAAGGAGCGAGAACTGGGCCCTGTAGAACCCCACTGGAAGCAGCCATCCAGTCTCCAACTCTCCTCCACCATTACCCTTTGCTTCCTTCCACTTAGCCAATTTTAGATCCAATTTGCCACACTCCAATGGATCCCATGGGATTTTACTTTGTCCATCTGGGACATTTCCGCACACCTTGCTTAAAATCCATGCATCAAATGTACACTCATTAACCATCCCTGTTACCTCAAAGAACTCCAACATAGTCAAACATTACCTTCCCTTCTCAAATCCATGATGACTGACATTGCTAGATTAGTATTTCAAACTGAAGGTTTATAAAATCCCGCAGAATTGATTCCAGTCATTTGGCCACCACCGAGATTAAACTGTCCTGTAACTGCCAGCACCTGCAGTATTTTGCTTTTGTATTAGTGTTTCATTCACTGCCACTTCTCTTCCAGGTATGCCCACCTTGAAGTTCTGCTCTTCGACAGGATTTCTCTTTCATCTTTACAATCTGTTTTCCTTATGTTTGATCAAGTATCTGTCAAGACTTTCATTCACAGCTACATCTCTTCTCATTAACTGTCTGTCTCAGACTGAAAAACAAGGATATACAATTTGGCCAAAATTAGACCTGGAGGTTTTTAAAAGCCAGCAGAGAATGATTAAGGGAAAACAGTCTATGAATGTAAACTAGCACAAAATGCAATAACAGCAAGTGTTTCTATAGGTATATAAAAAGGAAAAGCGTGGTTAAAGTAAATGTTCATCCCTTGAGGACGAGACCGGAGCATTAGTAAGGGGTAACATGGAGATGGCAGAACATCTGTACAGGTATTTTGTATCCGTTTTTACAGTAGAGGACACTAACAATATTTCGACAGTAGATATTCAAGGGGCTGTGGAGGTGGGGGGTAGACTTAACATAATCACTAAGTAAGTGGTACTCAGCAAGATAATGGGACTAAAGGCAGATAAATCCATTGAATCTGATGGCTTGCATCCTAGTGTCTTAAAAGAAGTAGCGGCAGGGATTGTGGCTGCGTTGGTTGGAATTTACCAAAATGCCCTGGATTCTGGGGAGGTTGCAGCAGATTAGAAATCTGCAAATGTAAAGCGGCTATTTTTTTTAAAAGGGAGGCAGACAAAAAGCAGGACACTATAAATTAGTTATCCTCACATCTTGATTGGGAAAATGGTCGAGTCCATTTATTAAAGTAGCAGGACATTTGGAAAAGCAAAATTCAGGCAGAGTCAGCATGAATTTATGAAGGGGAAGTCATGTTTGGAAAAAAATTGCTTGTTCTTTGAGGATGTAACGAACAGGGTGGATAAAGGGAAACCAGTGGATGTGGTGTATTTGGACTTCCAGAAGGCATTTGTCAAGGTGCCACAACAGGTTACTGCACAAGATAAAAGTTCACGGGGTTGCGTGTAATATATTAGCATGGATAGAGGATTGGCTAATTGATTCGGGATAAATGGTTCATTCTCTGGTTGGCAACCAGTAACTAGTGGGGTGCTGCAGGATCAGTGCTGGGAGCCCAAATATTTACAATCTATCAATGACTGAAGAATGGACTGAGTGTAATGAAGCCAAGATGGGAGGAAAAGCAAAGTGTGAGGAGGACACACATCTGCAAAAGGACCGAGACAGGCGAACAAAGTGGGCAGGTGGCGAATAATATGTGCGAGGTCATGCACTTCAGCAGAAAAAAAATCAAAGAGCAAGTTAATTAAATGAAGATTGCAAAGTGCCGCAGTCCAGCGGGACTTGGGGGTTCATTGTGCATGAAACACAAGGATAGTATGCAGGTACAGCAAGTGATCAGGAAGGCCAATGGTACCTTGATCTTTATTCCAAAGGGGATGGAGTATAAAAGCAGGGAAGTCTTGCTATAGTTATATAGGGTATTGGTGAGACCACACCTGGAATACTGCATGCAGTTTTAGTTTCCATATTTATGAAGTTATATACTTGCTTTTGGCAGCAGTTCAGAGAAGGTTCACTAGGTTGATTGCGTGGGTGGATTATGAGGAAAGGTTGAATAGGTTGTGCTTCTACTGGTTGGGAATCAGAAGAATGATGTGATCTTATCGAAACGTATAAGATTGAGGTGGCTTGGCAAGGTGGATGCAACGAGGATGCTTCCACGGATGGGAAAGACTATAACTGGAGGGCATGATCTTAAAATAATGGACTGCCCATTTAAAACAGATGAGGAAAAATTTGTCAGGGTTGTAAATCTGCAGAATTCGCTGCCTCAGCTGTGAAAGCTAGGACATTGTCTATTTCTGTCTTAAATAAGGGAATAAAAGGTTATAGGGAGTGGGTGGGAAAGTAGAGCTGAGTCCATAAACTGATCAGCCATGTTATTGAATGCTGGAAAAGGCTCCAGGGGCTGTATGTCCTGTACTGTTCCTATCCATGTGGATTCCACCCTTCATGTTTTGGATCCACCCAGGATTAGTCATCTGATATTCAACATTCCTCCAACCACTGCTCTTGCCAGATCCTAGGATCCACGCCACATGCCCACACTCTCCCTCTCTTCAGCAGCACTGACTCACTATCTGTAAGCTATCCTGGTCCACAGTTCCATTTCATCCTTTGCCTTGTCCAACGCTTTAACTAAATAACATGCTTCCTTCCTTTCAGGTGTCAAGGATCATAAACTTCAACAACTCATGAACACCACCGCCACCCCACCCCCGAAAACGTCTTTCTCTCTTCCGCCCCACCTCCACACTTCCCTCTGATCCTTTCCCTTCTGCCAATCTCAACCTCTGCTGTACATTCATTATCCCCCTCTCTGACCCCGAACAATAAGTCCTCAGCAAAGGCTTGAGGTTCATGCCCCTACGCCCCAACATCAATGAATTATGAGCTCTGCATGATGCTGAGCTCTTTTTCCGCCAACTTTGCCTCCATGCCCATTTCTTCGACCAGGAGTCTTCCCCCACACAGCTGATCCTTTCTCCCGTGTTCAGAATTCTGTCTACCTGGACATCTCCCTCTGGCCTCTTACCCTCTAGACCTCTTCATTGCAAACTGCGGACGGGGTATCTCAATTTCTCTGCTCCCCTCACTCACTCTAAACTACCTCCCTCTGAACTTGCAGTATTCCACTCGCTCAGATCTAACTCCAACATTGTCATCAAACCTGTTGACAAGAGTGGCGCTGTTGTTGTTTGGCGAACTGACATCTACTTTACAGAGGCTGATCGCCAACTCTGACATCTCCTCCGACCTCTCCCTGGACCATGACCCCACCACTGAACCTCAAGCCGCCATTTCCTTGACTGTCACTGACCTTATCTCCTGGAGATCTTCCCTCCACAGCTACCCTCAGAATTCTCTAACCCTGTGCTTCTTCCTCCTTCCCAACATCCACAAGGGCTGCCTTGGTAGACCCATTGTTTCAGCCTGTTCTTGCCCCACAGAATTATATCTTATCGATTGTTTTTTTTTTTTCTCCTTGTCCACGCTTTTTCCACCTACATGGGTGACTCCTCCGAAACCCTCCATCACCAAGTTTCCAGTTTCCTGGTACCAACGGTCTCCTTTTCACCATGGACGTCCAATCCCTCTACACTTCCATCCCTCACCAGGATGACCTGAGGGCGCTCCGCTTCTTCCTCGAGCAGAGGCCCAATATAGAAAATAGGTGCAGGAGTGGCCATTCGGCCCCTGAGCCTGCACCGCCATTCAATAAGATCATGGCTGATCAGTCCTTCAGTACCCCTCTCCTGCTTTCTCTCTATACCCCTTGATCCCTTTAGCCGTAAGGGCCACATCTAACTCCCGCTTAAATATATCTAATTAACTGGCATCAACAACTCTTTGTGGCAGGGAATTCCACAGGTTAACAACTCTGAAGAAGTTTCTCCTGAGCTCAGTCCTAAATGGCCTACCCGTTATCCTAAAACTTTGTCCCCTGGCTCTGGACTTCCTCAACATTGGGAACATTCTACCCGCATCGAACATGTCCAGTCCCATCAGAATCTATGAGATCCCCTCTCAGTCTTCTAAACTTCAGTGAATAAAGGCCCAGAGGATCCAGTCTCTCCTCATGACAGTCCAGCCATCTCTGTAATCAGTCTGGTGAACCTTCACTACTCCCTCAATAGCAAGAACGTCCTTCCTCAGATTAGGAAACCCAAACTGAACACAATATTCCAGGTGAGGCCGCACTAAGGCCCTGTACAACTGCAGTAAGACCTCCCTGCTCCTATACTCATCCCCTAGCTATAAAGGCTAAAATACCATTTGACTGCTTTACCGCATGCTGTACCTGCATGCACAATTTCAGTGACTGATGAACCATGACACCCAGATCTCATTGCACCTCCCCTTTTTTCTAATCTGCCTTCATGTTTTCCCTTCCAAAATTGGTAACCTCACATGTATCCACATTTTACTGCATCTGCCATGCATTTGCCCACTCAGATAACCTGTCCAATTCACCCTGCAGCCTTTAGCGTCTTCCTCACAGCTCACACCGCCACCCATTTTAGTGTCCATAAACTGGGAGATATTACATTCATTTTCTTCATCTAAATCGTTAATGTATATTGAAAGAGCTGGAGTCCCACTCATCACTGCCTGCCATTCTGAAAAGGACCCGTTTATCCCGACTCTCTGCTTCCTGTCTGTCAAACAGTTCTCTATCCATGTCGGTACATTATCCCCAAAACCATGTGCTTTAATTTTGCACACCAATCCTTGTGTGGGACCTTGTCAAAAGCCTTTTGAAAGTCCAAGTACACCACATCCACTGGTTCTCCCTTGCCCACTCTGCTAGTTACATCCTCACAAAATTCCACAAGATTTGTGAAGTATGATTTCCCTTTCATAAATCCATGCTGACTTGGTCCGATCCTGTCACTGCTTTCCAAAGGCGCTGCTATTTCATAAAGATTGATTCCAACATTTTCCCCACTACTGATATCAGGCTCACCAGTCTATAATTACCTGTTTTCGCTCTCCCTCTTTTTTAAAAATGGTGTTACATTTGCTGCCCTCCAGTCCATTGGAATTGATCGAGTCGATAGACTGTTGGAAATTGATCACCAATGCATACACTATTTCTAGGGCCACTTAGTCTGCATCACAGAGTAATTATCAGGCCCCGGGGATTTATCAGCCTTCAATCCCATCAATTTCCCGAACGCAATTTCCTGCCTAATAAGGAAATCCTTTAGTTCCTCCTTCTCACTTGACCTACTGTCCCTTAGAACATTCAGAAGATTATTTGTGTCTTCCTTCGTGAAGACAGAACTGAAGTGTTGGTTCAATTGGTCTGCCATTTCTTTGTTCCCCATTATAATTTCACCTGAATCTGACAGCAAGGAACATACGTTTGTCATCACTAATCTTTTTCTCTTCACATATTTATAGAAGCTTTTGCAGGCAGTATGTTCCCTGCAAGCTTCCTCTCCTACTCTCTTTTCCCCCTCTTAATTAAACCCTAAATCCTCCTCTGTTGAATTCTAAGTTTCTCCAGTCCTCAGGTTTGTTGCTTTTTCTAGCCAATTTATATGCCTCTTCCTTGGCTTTAACACTATCCTTAATTTCCTTTGTTATAGAAACATAGAAAATAGGTGCAGGAGTAGGCCATTCGGCCATCCTTCAGCATGATCCCACCAAAATCCTATCTTCTCCTCCCCTCACCTCAGCATTTGGAAGGGACCACTCCCTCCGTGACAGCCTGGTCCATTCTGCAGTCACCCCCAGCAACACCCCCTCGTCCCACGGCAACTTTCTGTGCCAGCGCAGGAGATGCAACACCTGCCCTTTACCTTCTCCATTCCCACTATCCAAGTCCCCAAATAATCCTGGAAGGTGAAACAGCGATTTATTTAGTAAACTGAGTAGGCTGCTCACGATGTGGGGGTCTCTATTTTTGGGAGATCAAGCGTAGATTGGGTGACCACTTTGCTGAACACCACCATTCAGTCCATAATTTGTGATGGGGCTTCCTATTACTTTAATTCTCTGCTCCACTCCCACTCTGACCACTCCGGCCTCGGTCTCCTAAACTGTTCCCATGAAGTTGAATGCAAGCTCGAGGAACAGCACCTCATCTTTAGTTTAGGCACTTTACAATGTTCTGGACTCAACATCAATTTCAGAGCATAGCCACTGTCAATCTTTGGCTCACTTTCTTCCCCCCAGAATCTGTTGCTTTTTTTTCCTTGTCTCTAATGGCCGGTGGTCATTATCCCGCCATTCACACCCTAACTTAACTAATGATTTTCTAACTTCTCCCCTTACCATTTCAATTTGACCCATCATCCCCTTTCTCATCTCTCCTATCTTTCACCGATCACAGACCTTCCCTTTTGTTCTTTATTCCCCTCCCCCTTTCAGTGCTTGTTAAGAATCTGTTCTTTGCGAACACACTCCAGTTCTGACGAAGGATCATTGTCTGATCAAGGATCATCGACCCAAAACTTAAAATCTGCGTTCTCTCCACAGACGCTGCCTGACCCGCTGAGATTTCCAATATTTTCTGTTTTTATTCAACATTGCAGCATCCGCAATATTTTTCTTGTGGTGTGCGACCTCTAATTGTCCAGTTTATCAAATCCTCCCTTTTTAAACAATGGTATCAAATCCACCCTTTTTAAACAATGGTCCAACCTTAGCAATTCGCCTACCCTCCGGCACAATTCCTTTAGTCAGGGCTGATTGGAAAATGATGCTCAGAGCCTCTGCAATTTCCTTCGTGGCGAGCATCTCCATGGGCCACTGATTGTGGTGGGACAAGTATTATGATTGTGTAAAATACAAAAGGTTGTAAATCAGCTGCCCGGGGCTCCTGACTTGAACTCTGGTCCTAAAACACTGAGCCCCTCCCCTGTTGTCTCCGTATTTCAGACTCATCCTATTATTGACAAAACGTTACTCTACTTAATCTCCTTTCGTGGTTTCTATAAACAAAATGCCCCAAGAGTGGCCTGACCTACCCTCCCAATGGAAAACCTGCATCAACGCTAATTAAACAGTGAGCGCCTGTGTAAATGAAGGAGTCCCTGCCATTGTGGAGGGTACAAGACACCAAGGCCGCAGACAGAAGCTGACCGAACGGGATTTACAGGCTTCGTTCGCTTGAGGTCATCTGCAGTACCCTCAGGGCTGTTTCAGTTTCTGCAGATCACTCTGGATGTTGATGGAATGGAGGAGGACATTCATTTCACAACATGCTGCTGTTTTGGCTCTCCAGCAATTGTGCAGCAGGAGCTCGGTGGGGTTGTACTGAGAAACCTGTTATACGTCCTTCGAGTATGGAGAGGGCGCTGGGCATTTCCAGACAATTCACCCCGTGTGCTGAGAGAGCTTCTGTTGTTTAAATGTTTATAGTGACACCGGGGAGTCAGTGAGTTTCCTGAAGAGCGAGGGAGATGAGGTTGAAGACCGTTTCCTCTGGAAAAGAAAGGTCTGGCTGGAAATCGTGAGTTTTCCCAGGAGCAGAGCATCCAATAATAATGCTCAGAATCTTCATCTGAATGTTCATCAATGCTCTGTCGAGGCTGCACCCTTGAATATATCTGTGATCCTAATTGCGGGCTTATAGTCTAGGTTCTATCCAGTAGACTAGCTCTCCAATATCAAAGGGTGATAACTTATCAGTTACCTGACGAGGCTGATAGTAAATTTTTGTCCTAATATATTAAGTCAAAATTACTAATCTCAACTGCAAATTTATAATCGAACTGGATTATGGTGAATCACTGTGTTATAATTGGACGGCCTCGCGAACTTACGGATTCGTTGGTAATAGAAATACTCAACTAATCTGACGCAATCCATGTAGGACCAAACCAAATAACGATCGATCCCTCCCAGACACTGCCTGTAGTGGGGAACGGGGTTGAACGTGGATGAGGTTAAGGATCCGTCTGTCCTTGATCAATATTCAGGTCAAGTTACCAATCCCACTGTTGTCGTTTGGTGTCTGCTGTCCCTATATATTGCCATTTCAGGTGCCTGGATATATTGCAGAGGTGCTATGTTGTAACATGTTTTCCCCTTCAATGAAACTGATGGTGGCCTTGACTGAGAAAGCACAACGAACTATCTCTGCCCTTAAATAGTACCACTAGTAGTGGGACCCCCACCCTCAGTAATTGACCAGTATTGTTACTCGACCAGCCACACTAACTCTGGCTAGCAGGGCCGACGCTGGATAATCTGCTGAGTCTTTCACCCACTGACCGATCAAAGTCTCTCCAGGTACAACGCTCACACCAGGAGTGTGATGGAACACCCGCCTGGGTAGAATAAGCTGCGGCTTCAAAAACAATTGTTCAAAACTGTCCAGCACAGGTGGGTTTGCTTGACACCCCCTGGGTTACCTATTCACTCCTCCATTACAGAAACAGCGTGGCTGCAGTATCCATGGTCTATACAGGGCACTGCAGCAACTCCCCAATGTAACTTCTTCAGCACTTCCCTCCTCTGCTACCTCCATCAGTGAAAGGACAAGTGCAGCAATGTTCCTGGGACACCAGTCGCTCCATGTCACACACAGCCCTGAATAAAACACATATAGCTGTTCCCTCATTGTCCCTGGGTCAATGTCAAGATATTCCAAATGCTTTCTCGCCTGACACTGTCAAAGGACAGCTATTTGATAGTTTTGTGAAGCGCCTTGCGACATTTTCGGACATAAGCGCTATATAAATACAAGTTGATACTGTAACGTGGATGTTGTGTAATATGTATTTCACCGGAATCTGTCTTGCTGCTCAGGGGAAATCATTGAGAATCTCCGGGGCACCAAATGACTGTAAACCATATAAAAGATTATTGGCACTAGGCCCAGGGGCCCATCCGTGCTCTGTGTGTGTTACAGTGACCGGGCTGGACAGGGTTACAGTCTTACATTTCAGAACGGACAGAGCACCAAACACATTCTGGCCACTGTTGGAATTCCAGGGCCCAGGGCTTACAACCTGGCTAGTATTAAAGACATTGTCATTTCCTGTTGACTGAGGATGAACCCCTCTGATTCTCAGAGCCTTTAACAGGAAGAGTTTGAACAGGGATCTGTCCACCACAGGGATCACATGGGAAACATCCCAGGAGATGGGTCTCTGGGGGTAGTTAGATAATATAACTATTCACCACATTCAGGTTATAAGTTGACTGCGGGATTAAAGGGAGGTGTGGAAACTGAATTGGCTCTCAGACAAACAGCAGAGAGTAGCGGTGAACGGATATTTATCGGACGGGAGGGTGGTATACAGTGCTGTCCCCCAGATATATATCAATGCTCTGACCTTAGGGAGACTGGGCATCATTTCAAAGTATGCAGATGGCAGCAAACTTAGAAATGCAGTAAACAGTGAGGAGGATAGTAATAGAAATCAGGAGTAGATAATCAGACTAGTGAAATGGGCAGACACATGGCAGATCACATTTACTGCAGAATAGTTTGCAGTGATGCATTTTAGAAGTAAAATGAGCAAAAATGAAGGAAATGGGAGAAGTTTAAAGGGACTGCAGGAAGAGAGAGAGCTGCGGGTTCATGGACACAAATCTTTCTCGTTAATCCGATCGTTAAACATTCAAACTGCACCCTTCGCTTTGTAACTAATGGAATAGAGAACGAAATCAAGGCAGTTATGGTAAACATTTATAAATCACGGATGCATATGTACTTGAAAAGGAGCACCTTGCAGGCTATGGGGAAATATCACGGGATTGGGATTAATTTGATCGCTCCTTCATAGAGAGGGCACAGACACAATGGTCCGAATGGCCTTCTGTGCTGTATCATTCGATGATCCCAGGAGATGGGGTCACTGAGAGGGGTTAGGAGTGGTGCTGAATCAATGTTCCCCAATGTGCATGGGATGGAAGCAGCCTCTCTCTGTACAGCAAGCTACCGAGTGTCTCATTGACACAAACAACACTATTATCATTTACAGTTCTAGGTTTCTTTAGTTAATGAGACATGATATCTGAATTATATTAGTGCTGCCTCCATAAGAGGGGAACTTGAGGAGCTGTGCCGTTAAATGTCGATAATTGTCGATTTAAATTCAAACATCTGCACCGTTTTTAAAGAGGCACAAACAATAAACACCGTAACTTGACAAAAACAAATTAAAAAGAAACGAAACTAATTAAATTAAAATTTTAAACGCATCCTTCATGGAAGGACTCGCGGAGGGAGCTCTCCATTGGGCGCTTGGGGAACTGTCTCTCGACCCAGGGTCACATTTATTCGTTTATTGGAAACAGGCCCCATCTCCGTGTGAGCCGTGGGAATGCGGGTTGATGTTCGGGAGCCCGTGGGCCGCGGACTGAGCCTCAGGCTGATTGGGACAGTCATTTACTGCGGGTTAAACAGCGCTGGGATAAAAAGGGGAAGTCGGCTTTACAGCCTCACTTACCTGGGAGGGTTCGCTTGTTATAATGGAAGGGCTGTGGATTCTGGGCTTGTTGTTTGTGGCAATCTGTTCATCTCAACCGCCCTCTCTCCTTCTCCCAGCCGATAAATGTTGGCTGTCTCCCAAATTCCGCCAAGACTGCGGTTTTCCGGGAATTGAAGGCAGTGAGTGTTTGGGGAGAGGCTGTTGCTTTGATTCCGGGAGCTGGGATGTGCCGCCGTGTTTCTATTCACTGGACAATCTGCCAGGTGGGTGTATTCTCGGGCCGTCTGTATTGTGGGCCAGCGCTTTCCAGAACCACCCGCAGTCCAGCTGCACTCGGGGATTCCCTGGACAGTATCCACTTCACCCTGTCCTGAAACATTAGGTTGAGTTTCAAAACTTTCCACTCCGGGAATAGAACTGAGGGTGGGTCTGGGACCCTCTCCACTCGGGGGATGGTGGGTTTGGGAGCTAGTACATCAGATACTGAGGGCAGCAGTTTGACCCTGGCCCAGTATCTGAACTTCTAACCATTCTGTTGCCGGATGTGACTTGAAAGTCGATGGTTAAATCCCGCCCTATGTAGTTGTCCATGATAGGAGGGCAGTGCGAAGGAGCCCAGCTTCCTACTGCCTCTGACCATTTACATTGCTTTCTATCGATGAGATCCGGGCCCCTTAAACACAACCAGACCAGTGCTGAGCTGGAGCTGGTCAACGGGTTTCCATTAGACGGAGAATGGGACGGGATGGAAACCAGACGGTGGTCCTGACCTGGGTGGAGTTTCTCGCCCTCCCGGTAACGGTTCCCTCGCCACTCCCCGTGCAGCCACTAACCACCTGTCATTGACCATCTTGCAGTGTGCACCAAGGATGGGCGGGTCCTGATCGCCATCTCCAAGGATTTGACGCTGCCTCCTGTAAACCTGACCACGGTCCATCTGAAGGATGGACACGGAGCTGAGTGCAGTCCGACCGTGGCCTCTGCAGACACTGTGCTCTTTCAGTTCGCAGTCACTGAGTGTGGAACTACTCAGCGGGTAGGTATTGTGGGCTGGGAGCCCCACCAATGCCTGTCAGTCGGGTGAGACGGTGTCTAAAGGGTAATGTGGGCCTTAAAGGCAATACATGTGATAGATAATAAGGAAATGGCAGACTTGCTCAATGTCTTTGCAATCGGTCTTCACAGTCGAAAAAGAGGATACAGTACCAGAGATACTAGAAATAATAAATCAATGAGGAGCTTGCTGGATTTAATACCAGTCGAATACTGAGACGGAACAAATGTAGGTCTCCGGGACATGGTCTCCATCCCTTGGTATTAAAAGATGTAGGTGACGATATTGCTGGAAGTTTAGTTGTGAACTTGCAAAACTCTTAATTTTGCAATTGTCTCCTTGGAGTAGCACATTGAAAATATAAACTTCAGGTTGGGGAAAGTGGAATCCGGAAACCAAAATCCGTGGTCTAATGCCTGTCGTGGGGAAGTTGCTGGAATATATCGGGGCAGTGACTGAGCATCTGGGTGGATATGAACTGATGGTTTCTGGATCGGTCAGTGAAAGGCCAATCACATCTATCGCACCGACTTGCATTGGTTTCAGGACGTCACTGGCTGATACGGGCGTGTTTATGAATCTATGTATCTGCAGAAGTTGTTTGAGGTTCCAGAGAATTGACCAAGTGCCTTGAAGGCAACTTATTGACGAGGTTATGGAATTGGATAGCGGGTAAACATCACAAATGATATTGGAGACGTACTTCAATTGTTAAGATATGACTCGTGGTTTTCCCTTGGGATCTATACTAGGAGGTGGGACTCTGCTTTACACTATATCACTGACTTGGATAAAAGAATAGTGGGCTGTATAATCCATGTTTGCTGTCAGCACTAAGTGAGGTGGCAGTGAGTTGTGTAGATGGGGGGGCTGAGGTTGCAGAGGGATAGGCATCGGTTAAGTAAGTGATCTCCCCTCTGGAAGAGATTTAAACAATGTGGGGCAGTGAGGTCATCCATTTTTGGGGCTAATGATCGATCAGTAATTTATAATGGTCAGCTTGGAATTGTGTGGGGATTTGGGATAGCAATCACTACAAGCCGCTGGGCAGCTGCAAACCATGATTGAATAGACTAATGGAATGTTCAGTATCTCCGGGTATGGAATACAAAGTGGTTGGATAATGGGAGCTATAAAGTTCCAGTTAGACTGCATCAGTTCGGGGCAGCACACCTCGAAGGAGATATTGGCCTTGGAGGCGATGCAGTGCAGATTGACCAGAATGATCGCGGAGCTAAAAGGGTTAAATTGAGGACAAGTTCCATAGACTCGGCTTGTGTTCTCTCCAGGATAGAAGATTAAGGGGTGATCTAGGTGCTTTGATCGTGTAGGCCTGGAAAAGTTTATCTCCAGTGCACAGGCCACTACAAGGGGCATATCAATAAATAGAGCACGGCCGGTCGGTGATGTCAGGACGCACGTCACAAGCTTGGTGGGAATCTGGAACTGTCTCAAATAGCTGAGGCTAGGGCCATTCAATTTCCGAACTGAGATTTCCTTCTTTGGGAAGGGTATTAACGCTAACAGAACCAAGGCAATAGGATAGAGTTAGTCAGCCATGGTCTAATTGGAAGGCGGAACATTCTGGACGGACTGCATGGCCTACTCCTGTCCCTCTGTACTGATGGTCTTCTGTCTCTTGTAGCTGGACGGGGTGAATGCCGTGTATGAAACGGATGTGTTGGGTCAGTTTGAGATCTTGGATGGAGCTTTGGGATCGGTGACCCGGGACAGCCCCTTCAGGTGAGCATGGGAGCACATTGGGCGGGGAGAGAAGGTGAGGAGCTGAATTCTCCAGCCGTGTCCGTTCTCTTGCAGGCTCCATGTCCAGTGCAGTTACAAGGGAAGCCAGGAGTCGGAACTGCAGGTGAAGCCCCGAGTTTACACCCTTTCTCCACCACTGCCTGCCACTGAGGCCGGGATCCTGGTTCTGGAGCTGAGAATAGCGAGAGGTAGGGAGTGCTGCTGATGGCTAGTGTCCAACTTCAGGCTCTCTGCAAATAGTGCCGGTCCTTCATCTTTCTCTTTTCAGATGGTGGCTACCGGAGCTGGTACGTGGCCAGTGACTACCCGATCCTGAGTGTGCTCCGGGACCCCGTGTTTGTGGAGGTTCGTGTCCTGAACCGCAACGATCCGTCCCTTGTGCTGGTGCTCAATGCCTGCTGGGCGACCCCCATCCCCGAGCCGTATTCTGGGCTCCGATGGGACCTGCTTGTGGGCAGGTAAGGCAGTGAATGAGGGAGCTGGGGGCAGGCTGGGGATTGGGAGGGAGCGACATGGACTGGGTAGGATCGAACGGGGCAATATTACAAATCTGAGGTAATGATTAATTGGTTTAAATGTTCTTTGGGATGTACTCCAGTTTCTTTATCTAGTCGAATCTCAGGAGTTTGGTTTGATGTAGCGCTATAACCTTGTCGTTCTATTCCAGGTGCCCGCTCCCCATATAACCCCCTCTTTCTCTGTTCCAGGTGCCCATTTGTGGGCGACAATTACAAAACCCTCCTCCTCCCGGTAGACGCCGCTTCCCATTTGCGGTTCCCAACTCACCATAACCGGTTTGTAGTCAGCACTTTCGCTTTCTGGGACCGAGTTTCGGGCCGGGCTCTGACCGGGGAGGTGAGTTTCCTTCAGTGTTTCTCTCGGTCACTTGATTGAACTTGTTCCCGGGGTCTCACTAACAGTGAGGAGACCCCTGTTGACCCTTTGAATGTAGAAGCATTAATCTCCTGACTGGGAGCTGTGGGACTGACCAAACCGCACTTTCTTTCCAGGTTTACTTCCACTGCAGTGCTGAGGTTTGTTACCCATCCACCCGAGAGAACTGCACGGCTCCCTGCAGCCCCAGTAAGTACATGGGATCTGACTGGAAACTGAACCCTGATGGGGAAGGGTGGGTGAGGGACATTTGGACACTGTCATTCAGCAAGGTCCCAACACTAGGCACAGGAGGAGTGTCGCCAATCTGGCGGCTCTGAACTGTTCGCCAGTTACAGTTTGCAGCAGAATAGCAATCTGGCTCAGTCGGTCTGATCACATCATGTCCTGGGTCTGAATGGAATCCACCCCTGGGGTTCAGGAACATTTATCCAGCATCCTGCTTTAACCGGGAGTTCCAGAGTGTGACAGACCCGATATCTGAGGGCGGGGGGGGGACCTGGGCAATGTGTGGATGTCCAGTGAAACCGCTGATCAAACTGGTGCTTAAATCTAGTCTCCTTCACCAGGAGACCAGTCTGGCCATTGTATCGACGACAACAACTGCAAATTTTGCTCGGTTTAAAAAGGTTCCTCCTGGGATTGGGGCGGGTATCTTGCTCTGACGAGTAGGGAACTGTATTTAACTACAAGCTAATCTCTGGTGCCTGAGGTTGTATTCATTGGTCCATCGCATTGAACATCTGATTGGGGACTTCGGGCAACTGAACATTGAATGATCCACCTTGAACTGTGTCTTTCCCTTTCCGCCCAACCCCCAGGGAGGCGAAGAAGCTCCGATTCCAGGCCTGGGGCCTTGGTGACTGCTGAAGGACCCATTATTTTCCTGGAAGATCAGCAGAGATTGTCTGCAGGGATCCCCCAGGAAGAGAAAGGTAAAGGAGAACTCTCTAACTATGTGCAGTGATGCAGTAACTGGTGCCCATCTAACCCTGGCTTCTCCCCACAGATACTGCTGCTGATTCCCCCTCCCGTGTCCTTCCTGGAGTAGCGGTTGGGGTAGCGCTGCTCTCCATGACCCTGTTGGTCGGGACTGTCGCCATGTGGAAAATGGACCATCGCCGCAGGGTGAGCTCCGAGTGCAGCTCTATGGAACTGTAGATGTGTCTGTTGGATAATAAACTGTTATAGATGAGCACTGGTGGCGTGTTATCTTTCAAATACTGGCTGGCTTTTACTGTCCTCGTCGGTGAGTTAATTTGTTATCCGGTTTGGCAATCGGTTGTGCCGTTTCTGTTGTTCCTCACCAGCCAATTTCAGGGCAAGGCTCGTGTGGGTTTGTAATAAATAGTGTCAGGCGGGAGGGACCGGTGCGCTTGCATTGAACTCTGTTCCTTGGGTGGGTCCCGGGTCTGCCTCTGCCATTGCTGCTACCATGAGACCCTGGAGACGAGGTGTGTGCTCTCGCCTCTGGTGTGTTAAAGCCCCGATGCAGTAGCCCTTTGATGGGAGCCGGGCAGAGCTGCAGGTCTCCAGGGTCCCAGTGTCTCACCTGTCTCGGTAAATGTGACTGGGACCCACAGGAATGATGTGGATTGAGAATTTCAATTCGAGCTGCTGAAGCTGTGTATTTGGCAAACTGCTCCGGACCACGGAGTGTCCCGGCTGATGGGTTAGGTGCCCAGGTGGTGTAGTGTGGGAAATTATGTATTACATCTTAAAGGAGTGGCGAGCAGCTCTATGGGTCACTTAATGTGGCAGGACAAGTACAATCTTTTTATTTATACATCAGCTGCTTGGACCTCCTCAGTCGCAATTTGACCCTAAAACACTAACCCCTCCCCATCTCCCCCCCCCCCTCTCCTGGTATCTCCGTAGTTCAAACTCGCCCTATTATTGACAAACTGTAACTCTCAATTTCCCTTCGTGGTTTCTGTAAATACAATGCCCCGAGAATGTCCTGACATGCCCTCCCAATGGAAAACCAGCGTAAAGGCTAATTAAACAGAGCCTGTGTAAATGAAGGATTCCTTGCCACTGTGGAAGGTACAAGACACCAAGGCCAGAGCTAGAAGCTGATCAATCGGGATTTACAGGCTTCATTCGCTTGAGGTCATCTGCAGTACTCCCCGGGCTGTTTCAATGATGGACACCTGAAGGCTGATCTTCTGCAGATCATTCTGTTTGTTGATGGAATGGAGGAGGATAATCATTTCACAACAAACACTTTACTCGTTGGAGTTCAGCAGCATGAGAGGTGATCTTATAGAAACATTTAAAATAATGAAAGAGGGAGAGAGGTTGTTTCCACTTGTCGGGGAGACTAAAACTAGGGGGGCACAGCCTCAAAATACGGGGCAGTCAATTTAAAACCTAGTTGAGATGGAATTTCTTCTCCCATAGCGTTGTGAATCTGTGCCATTCTCTGCCCAGGGGAGCAGTTGAGGTTAGCTCATTGACTGTATTCAAATCACGGATAGATTTTTAACCATTAAGGGTCATGGGGAGCGGGTGGGTAAGTGGAGCTGAGTCCACAGCCAGATCAGCCATGATCTTATTGAGTGGTGGAGCGGGCTAGATGGCCTACTCCTGTTCCTAATTCTTATGTATGCTGCTGTTTCGGCTCTCCAGTAATTGTACAGCAGGAGCTCGGGGGGTTTGTACTGAAACTTATTAGACGTCCTTCAAGTATGTGGAGTGGGCTGGGCATTTCCAGACAATTCGCCCATTGTGCTGTGAGAGCTTCCATTGGTTAAATGTTTATAGTGACATCAGTTGGAGTCAGTGAATTTCCTAAAGAGAAAGCGACGTAAGGTTGAAGAGTTTCCTCTGTAAAAGAACGTCCTTGCTGGAGAAATAGTGAGGTTTCCCAGAAGCAGAGCATCCCATAATAACCAGAGTCTTCATTTGAATGCCCATCACTGACCTGTCGAGGGCGCACCTTCTTCAGTCTAACTGGGAGAGCCCAAATGCGAGCTTATAGTCTAGCTTCCATCCAGTAGACGAGCTCTCCAATATTAAAGGATGTTAGCTTGTCAGCTACCTGAGGAGCCCGATAGTAAACTAATTTCCCAGTATATTAAGATAAAATTAATAACCTCAACCGTAAATTTAGAAACAACCTGGATTATGATAAATTACGGTGCTGTAATTGGAAAGCGTGGCTAACCTCAGGGTTCCCTGGTAGTGGAAATACTTGACTAATCAGACCTTGTTCATGTCGGACACTTTGCAAAACCAAATAAGAATGGATATCTCCCAGGCACCGCTTGTACGGAGAAGCGGGGCAGAAAGTTGATGAGGTTAAGGAACTGTCTGTTCTTGATCAATATTCAGGTCAAATTACCAATCCCACTGTTGTCCATTGGGTCTGCTGCCCCCTACATATTTCCATTGCAGGTGCCTGAACATATTGCAGAGGTGCTATGCTGTAATATGTTTGCCCCCTTCAATGCAACTGATGGTCGCCTTGACTGAGAAAGCACAGCGAACTATCTCTGCCCTTCAATATGTACCACTAAAAGTGAGACCCCCACCCTCAGTAATTGACCAGTATTGTTACTGGAGCAGCCACACTAACTCTGGCTGGCAGGGCCGACACTGGGTACTCTGACGAGTCTTTCACCCACTGACCGATCAAAGTCTCTCCAGGTACAACGTTCACACCAGGAGTGTGATGGAACACACGCCTGGATTGATAAAGCTGCGGCTTCAAAAACAATTGTTCAATACTGTCCAGCACAGGTGGGTTTGCTTGACACCCCCTGGGTTACCTATTCACCTCTCCGTTACAGAAACACCGTGGCTGCAGCATCCATGGTCTATACAAGGCACTGCAGCAACTCCCCAACGTAACTTCATTAGCACCTCCCTCCTCTGCTACCTCCATCAGTGAAAGGACAAGTGCAGCAATGTTCCTGGGACACCATTCCCTCCATGTCACACACAGCCCTGAATAAAACACATATAGCTGTTCCCTCATTGTCCCTGGATCAATGTCTTGGAATTTCCTGCTGACCTACAATACGGCAACACCATCACCACAAGGACGGCAGTGGTTCAAGGAGAAGGCCCATCACCCCCACCGTCTCAGGGCAACTAGGGATGGACAATAAATACAACTGTATTATCACTCAATGCTGACACCACAACAATCAAAAGAGAAACGTGAAGTATTCTGGAACAGGATCTAGCTGGGACTTCCCACACTCACTCTCTCCACAGATACCGATTGCCAAGAAAAACATATTGCTCTAAATCAACTTTCAAGATCTCAGGTTCTGTAACAGAAGCTGACATCTATCCCATTCCTCACACAGCGGCCATCATTGAGAAACTAGGGGCCATTAAATGGCTCTAAGGCTGATGAGAGTTCACTGGGAGATGCCACTAAAGCACAGAAGCTCAGTCTTTTTGTGTTTATCATTGCCCTGACTCTACAAGTTTACTATAATTAATAAATCCCCGTACACCAGCTCAACAGTGAGGACGAGGCCGAGTGAATTCACTGTTATTTGTTCTGAACGTGCCTGTCCGCTTCAGTCATCTGTGTCCCTTTCTGTGACACGTCACTCCTGACGTTGTCTATCCAGCCCTTCCTTGATCTTCCTCGGCTTCTTGTTCCATGTTGCTCTGTGTGGCAATCTTCATTCTTTATATCCAGGATACTTCTCATGACCCAGCACTCTGCTCCCGATAATAATGTGCGGATAAGCTCTCGCCTTCTTAAATATAGTTAGCCTTCCATATCCCTTTAAACATTCCAACAGGCGTTGACCCAAGTCCAATCCTTCTTTGTTGTCATCTTCACAACTCCCAGCCACTGACACTAACCCACCGAGGTTTACAAACTGTTCCACCTGTTCAACTGCATCCCCTGTACCTGTAATCGCAACATTTTCCTGAACATACCCAATCGAATGAAGTTCATCTTTATTATGTTAATAGTTTATCGAAGTTTTCTGCTGTCCAAGCACATCTTGTGAGCCAGTCAATGGTCAACAAATCTGAGATTGTTTCAAACCTGGTCACCTGAGGAGATCCTCCAATATCACCTTTCAGTGCAAGGATCATTGCAGTTTCCAGTACTGGATTACATATATCAGGTGACAATGTGCATCCTTATCTCACCCCAACTGTTGGTCTGAACCATTCCCTTAGTTTCCTTCCACTCCAGCACGCACAGGGACTTCTGCTAGATGCTTTCCATCAGTCTGACAAGTTTCCCAGGAATACCGAACATTGTCAAGATATTCCATATCCCTTCTCGTCCGATACTGTTAAAGGTCAGCTGTTTGATACCTTTGTGAAGCACCTTGCGACATTTTGGAACATAAGGCGCTATATAAGTGCAAGTTGATGTTGTAAAGTGGATGTTGTGTTTACACATTTCTCCGGACCCTGTCTTGCTGCTCAGGGGAAATCATTGAGTATCTCTGGGGCACCAAATGACTGTAAACCATATAAAATGTTATTGGCACTAGGCCCAGGGGCCCAGCCGTGCTCTGTGTGTTATCGAGACGGCGCTGGACAGGTTTATAGTCTTACATTTCAGAACGGACAGAGCACCAAACACATTCTGGCCACTGCTGGAATTACAGGGGCCAAGGTTTATTACCTGGCTCGTATTAAAGACATTCTCATTTACTGTTGGACTAAGGATGAACCCCTCTGATTCTCAGAGCCTTTAACAGGAGGAGTTTGAACAGGGATCTGTCCACCATAGGGATCACATGGAGACCATTCCAGGAGATGAGGTCTCTTGGGGGTGGGGGGAATTAGATAATATAATTATTCACCACATACAGGTTAAAACGCGACCGCGGGATTAAAGGGACAGTGTGGAGACATAGAAACATAGAAACATAGAAAATAGGTGCAGGAGTGGGTTATTCGGCCCTTCGAGCCTGCACCACCATTCAATATGATCATGGCTGATCGCGCAACTTCAGGACCACATTCCTGCTTTCTCTCCATACCCCTTGATCCCTTTAGCCGTAAGCGCCATATCTAACTCAGTTTTGAATATATCTAATGAACTGGCCTCAACAACTTTCTGTGGTCGAAAATTCCATAGGTTCACAATTCCCTGAGTGAAGAAGTGTCTCCTCATCTTGGTCCTCAATGGCTTACCCCTTATCCTTAGACTGTGACCTCTGGTTCTCGAATTTCCCAACAACAGGAATATTCTTCCTGCATCTAACCTGTCCAATCCCGTCAGAATGTTATATGTTTCTATGAGATCCCCTCTCATTCTTCTAAATTCCAGTGAATATAAGCCCAGTCGATCGAGTGGTTCTTCATATGTCAGTCCTGCCATCTCGGGAATCAGTCTTGTGAACCTTCGCTGCACACCCTCAATAGAAAGAATGTCCTTGCTCAGATTAGGAGATCAAAACTATACACAATATTCAAGGTGTGACCGCACCAAGGCCTTGTACAACTGCAGTAAGACCTCCCTGTTCCTATTCTCAAATCCTCTCGCTATGAAGGACAACATACCTTTTGCCTTCTTCACCGCCTGCTGTACCTGCATGGCAACTTTCAATGACTGATGTACCATGACACCAAGGTCTCGTTGTACCCCCTCTTTTCCTAATCTGTGACCATACAGATAATATTCTGCCTTCCTGTTTTTGCCACCGAAGTGGATAACCTCACATGTATCTACATTATACTGCATCTGCCATGCATTTGCTCAATCACTTAACCTGTCCAAGTCATCCTGCAGCCTCTTAGCATCCTCCTCATAGCTCACACTGCCACCCACCTTAGTGTCATCTGCAAACTTGGAGACATTCCATTCCATTCCTTTGTCTAGACGATTAATGCATATTGTAAATAGCTGGGGTCCCAGCACTGGGCCCTGCCGTACCCCACTGGTCACTGCCTGCCATTCTGAAAACGATCAGGTTATTCCACCTCTTTGCTTCCTGTCTGCCAACCAGTTCTCCATCCACGTCAATACATTACGCCCAATACCATGTGCTTTAATTTTGCACATTAACCTCTTGTTTGTGACCTTATCAAAAGCCTTTTGAAAGTCCAAATACATCACATCCACTGGTTCTCCCTTGTCCAATCTACTCGTTACATCTTCAAAAATTGTCTCTCAGACAAACAGCAGAGAGTAATGGTGAACGGTTATTTATCAGACTGGAGGGAGGTATAGAGTGTTGCCCCTCAGGGATCGCTATTGGAACCACTGCTCTTTTGATATATATCAATGATCTGGCCTTGGGCAGACAGGGCATCATTTCAAAGTATGCAGATGGCAGCAAACTCAGAAATGTAGTAAACAATGAGGAGGATAGTAATAGAATTCAGCAGTACATAAGCAGACTGTTGAAATGGACATACACATGACAGATCAAATTTAATGCAGAATGGTTTGAAGTGCTGCATTGTAGAAGGAAAATGAGCAACACTGAGGGAATGGGACAAATTTAAAGGGACTGCAGAAAGAGAGAGAGCTGTGGGTTTACGGACCAAAACCTTTGATGTTAATCCGGCCGTTAAACATTCAAACTGCATCCTTCACTTTATAACTAATGGAATAGAGAACAAAATCAAGGCAGTTATGGTAAACATTTATAAATCACAGTTGCATATGCACTTGAAAAGGAAAAACTTGCAGGCTATGGGGAAATATCACGAGATTGGGATTAATTTGATCTCTTTCAGAGAGAGGGCACAGACACAATGGTCCGAATGGCCTTCTGTGCTGTATCATTCGATGATCCCAGGAGATGGGGTCACTGAGAGGGGTTAGGAGTGGTGCTGAATCAATGTTCCCCAATGTGCATGGGATGGAAGCAGCCTCTCTCTGTACAGCAAGCTACCGAGTGTCTCATTGACACAAACAACACTATTATCATTTACAGTTATAGGTTTATTTAGTTAATGAGACATGATGTCTGAATTATATTAGTGCTGCCTCCATAAGAGGGGAACTTGAGGAGCTGTGTCGTTAAATGCCGGTAATTGCCGATTTAAATTCAAACAACTGCACCGTTTTTAAAGGGACACTAGCAATCAAAACCGTAACTTAACAAACACAAATTAAAAGGAAACTGAACAAATTAAATTAAAATTCTAAATGCACCCATCATGGAAGGTCTCGCATAGAGAGCTCTCCATTGGGCGCTGGGGGAACTGTCTCTTGACCCAGTGTGAACTTTTCTGGTTTATTAGAAACAGGCCCCATCTCCGTGTGAGCCGTGGGAATGCGGGTTGATGTTCGGGATCCCGTGGGCCGCGGACTGAGCCTGAGGCTGATTGGGACATTCATTTACTGCGGGTTAAACAGTGTTGGGATAAAAAGGGGGAGTCGGCTTTACAGCCTCACTTACCTGGGAGGGTTCGCTTGTTATAATGGAGGGATTGTGGGTTCTGGGCTTGTTATTTGTGGCAATCTGTTCATCTCAACCACCCTCTCTCCTTCTTCCTGCCGATAAATGTTGGCTGTCTCCCAAATTTCGCCAAGACTGCGGTTTTCCGGGAATTGAAGGCAGTGAGTGTGTGGGGAGAGGCTGCTGCTTTGATGCCGGGAGCCGGGATGTGCCGCCGTGTTTCTATTCACTGGACAATCTGCCAGGTGGGTGTATTCTCGGGCCGTCTGTATTGTGGGCCAGCGCTTTCCAGAACCACCCACAATCCAGCTGCACTCGGGGATTCCCTGGACAGTATCCTCTCTTTCCCCCTGTCTGGAAACATCACGTGGCGTTTCAAACCTCTCCACTCTGCGAGTAGAACTGAGGGTGGGTCTGGGACCGTCTCCTCTGGGGATGGTGGGTTTGGGAGCTGGTACATCAGATACTGAGGGCAGCAGTTTGAATTTGACCCATAATCTCAACTTCTAACCATTCTGTTGCCGGGTGTGACTTGGAAGTCGATGGTTGAATTCCACCCTATGTCGTTGTCCAGGATAGGAGAGTAGTGTGACGGAGCCCAGCTTCCTACTGCTTCTAATCATTTTCTTTGATTTCTATCGATGAGATCCGGGCCCTTAAACACAACCAGACCAGTGATGAGCTGGAGCTGGTCAACGGGTTTCCATTAGACGGAGAATGGGAGGGGATGGAAACAAGACGGTGGTCCTGACCTGGGTGGAGTTTCTCACCCTCACGGTAACCGTTCCCTTGCCACTCCCCGTGCAGCCACTAACCGCCTGTCATTGATCATCTTGCAGTGTGCACCAAGGATGGGCGGGTCCTGATCGCCATCTCCAAGGATTTGACGCTGCCTCCTGTAAACCTGACCACGGTCCATCTGAAGGATGGACACGGAGCTGAGTGCAGTCCGACCGTGGCCTCTGCAGACACTGTGCTCTTTCAGTTCGCAGTCACTGAGTGTGGAACTACTCAGCGGGTAGGTATTGTGGGCTGGAAGCCCCACCAATGGCTGTCAGTCGGGTGAGGGTATCTAAAGGGTAATGTGGGCCTTAAAGGCAATATATGTGATAGACAATAAGGGAATGGCAGACTTGCTCAATATCTTTACAACCGGAAAATGGAACAAAGGGGAACTAAAGTTCTATAACTTAAGGAACAGGAGTAGGCCCTACTGCCCCTTGAGCCTGCTCTGTCATTTAATATGATCATGGCTAATCTGATAATGGTCTCTGGTGCACTTCCCTGCCCGCTCCCCATAAACCCCTTCTTGCCTTATCGGTGAAGAAACTGTACTTCTGCCTGTGAATGAATTCAATGTTCCAGCTTCCACAGATCTGAGGCAGCGAATTCCATAGATTCACAACCCTCAGAAGAAATTCCTCCTCATCTCAGTTTTAAATTGGTGTCTTCTAATAGTATGCCCCAAGTTTTCATATCCCCTCAGTGGAAGCATCCACCTTTTCAAGCTCCCTCATAATCTTACACGGTTTGACAAGATTACCTCATTCATCTGCATTCTCATGAGCAGAGGCCCAACCTACTCCACCTGTCATAATTCAACTCCCTCAACTCTGAAATCAACTGAGTGAACCTTCTCTGAAATGCCTCCAAAGCATGTCCTTTTCTGAATATGGAAAAACAAAACTGTATGCAGTATTCCAGGTGTGACCTCACTAATACCCTGTCTCACTAGAAAGAATTCCATGCTTTTATACTCTATTCCCTTTGCAATAAAGGCCAATATTCCATTGGCCTTCCTGATCATTTGCTGTACCTGCATACTATTCTGTGTTTCATGCACCAGTACACCCAGGTCCTGCTGTACTGCAACACTTTGCAATTTTTCATTTTAAACAACTTGATATTGGATTTGTTTCTGATCAAGTGCATGACCTCACACTTTCCAACATTATACTCCATCTGCCCAAAGTTTGCCCATTCTAAGCCTGTGTTTCTTTTTGCAGATTTTTGTCCTGCACATGTGTTCCTGCCATCTTTGTATTGTCAGCAAACTTGGCTGTTCCATTTGGTCCCTTTCAAGTTAATATAGATTGTAAATAGTTGGGGTCCTGGCACTGATTCCTGTGGCACCTCACTAGTTAATAATTGCCAACTTGATGATGATCCATTAATCCTGACTCTGTCTTCTGTTCGTTTGCCAATCCTCTATCCATGCTAATATGGTATTGCCAACCCTGTGAACTTTTATCTTGTGCACTAACTATTTATGTGGCACCTTGTCAAATACCTTCTGCAAGTCCAAATACACCACATCCACTGGCTCCCCTTTATCCACCCTGTTCGTTACATCAAAGAATTCTAGAAAATTTGTCAAACATCACTGTCCCTTCATAAATCCATGCTGACTCTGCCTGACAGAATTATTTTTTTCCCAATGTCCTGCTGCTTCTTTAATAATGGGGAAAATGTTGGAGCCCAATCACATGTTAGGCTAACTGCTCTATTTTCCTACTTTTTGTCTGCCTCCTCTAAAATAAGAGTGTTACATTTGCAGCTTTCCAAACTACTGGGACTGCCCCAGAATCCAGGGAATTTTGGTAAATTACAAACTATGCATTCACTATCTCAGCCACTAATTCTCAAGATGGTATGATGCAAGCTGTCAGGTCCAGGTGATTTATCTGCCTTTAGTCCCATTATTTATCAGAGTACCACCTTTTGTGATGTGTTTCCCCACCCTCTACCACATAGCACCTTGACTATTCACTCTTGGGATATTTTTAGTGTCCTCGACTGCAAAGACTGATACAGAATATTCAGTTTCTGCTATCTCCATGTTCCCCCATCACCATTAATTCCCTGGTCTCTTCCTCCCTAAGGGACTAACATTTACTTTAGCCACCCTTTTCCTTTTTATATACCTAAAGAAACTCTTGCTCTCTTTGTATACTTCATGCTAGTTAACTTTCATAGTCTATCTTCCCTTTCTCTGTTGTTGTTTTGCTGGCTTTTTAAAAGCTTCCCAGTCTTCTCACCCACTAGTTTTGGCCAGTGTACCTTTTATTTTAATTGCATACCATCCTTTAGTTGGCCACGGATGGCTATCTTTTCTCATACCTTTCCGTCTCACTGGAATATATTCTGTTAAGAAATCTGCTTAAATGTATGCCACTGTTCATCAACCATCCTACACATTAATCTATTTTCCCAGTCCACTTTAGCCAACTCTGCCCTTGTACCTTCATAGTCTCCTTTTTTATTTAAGCTTGGTATGCTGGATACAGATCCCACTTTCTCTCCCTCCATCTGAATTACAAATTCACATCATGCTATGATCACTCATTTCAAGGAGTTCCTTTACGAGGAGATTTTGTTAATTCTGTAATTACAAAAGGACCAGATCTAAGATAGCCTGCCCCCTGGTTGGTTTTGTTACATACTGCTCAAGGAACCTGTCCCTTATGCATTCTATGAACTTTCCTTAAGGCTACCCTGATGTAGTTGCATTGATGGGTTAGGATGAGGAAAGTTTCTCTCCGGTGGAGTCCTGATCCAGGGGGCATAACAAAAATAGAGCTCGGTCGGTCAGTGATGTCAGGAAGCACGTCACAAGCTTGGTGGGAATCTGGAACTCAGCTTCGAAATCGCTGAGGCTTGGTCCATTAAATGTCCTAACTGATTTGAGAATTTCTTGGGCTTGGGTATTAAGGGCGACAGAACCAAGCTAATTGGATAGTTAGTCAGCCATGATGTAACTGGGAGGTGGAACACTGTCAAGTGGTTGAATGGCCTACTACTGGCCCTCTGTACTGATGGTCTTCTGTCTCTTGTAGCTAGACGGGGTGAACGCCATGTATGAAACGGATGTGTTGGGTCAGTTTGAGATCTTGGATGGAGCTTTGGGATCGGTGACCCGGGACAGCCCCTTCAGGTGAGAATGGGAGCACATTGAGTGGGGAGAGAAGGTGAGGAGCTGAATTATCCAGCCGTGTCCGTTCTCTTACAGGCTCCATGTCCAGTGCAGTTACAAGGGAAGCCAGGAGTCGGAACTGCAGGTGAAGCCCCGAGTTTACACCCTTTCTCCACCACTGCCTGCCACTGAGGCCGGGATCCTGGTTCTGGAGCTGAGAATAGCACGAGGTAGCGAGTGCTGCTGATGGCTAGTGTCCAACTTCAGGCTCTCTCTGCAAATAGTGCCGGTCTTAATTTTTCTCTTTTCAGATGGTGGCTACCGGAGCTGGTACGTGGCCAGTGACTACCCGATCCTGAGTGTGCTCCGGGACCCCGTGTTTGTGGAGGTTCGTGTCCTGAACCGGAACGATCCGTCCCTTGTGCTGGTGCTCAATGCCTGCTGGGCAACCCCCACCCTCGAGCCGTATTCCGGGCTCCGATGGGAACTCTTGGTGGGCAGGTAAGGCAGTGAGTGAGGGAGCTTGGGGCAGGCTGGGGATTGGGGAGGGGGCGACATGGACTGGGTAGGATCGAACGGGGCAATATTACAAATCTGAAGTCGGGGTTAATTGGTTTAAATGTTCTTTAGTTTCTTTATCTAGTCTAATCTCGGGACTATCGATTGATGTACCGCTATAAGCCTCGCTCTCTCCCAGGTGCCCCCCTCCCCATATAACTCCCTCTTTCTCTGTTCCAGGTGCCCATTTGTGGGCGACAATTACAAAACCCTCCACCTCCCGGTAGATGCCGCTTCCAATTTGCGGTTCCCAACTCACCATAACCGGTTTGTCGTCAGCACTTTCGCTTTCTGGGACCGAGGTTTGGGCCGGGCTCTGACCGGGGAGGTGAGTGTTCTTCAGTGTCTCTCTCTGTCACTTAGTTGAACTTGTTCCTGGGGTCTCGCAACAGTGAGGCAACCCCTGTTGACCCTTTGAATGTAGAAGCATTAATCTCCTGACTGGGAGCTGTGGGACTGACCAAACCGCACTGTCTCTTTCCAGGTTTACTTCCACTGTCGTGCTGAGGTTTGCTACCCATCCACCCGAGAGAACTGCACGGCTCCCTGCAGCCCCAGTAAGTACCTGGGATCTGACTGGAAACTGAACCCTGATGGGGAGTGCTGGGCGAGGGTCATTTGGACACAGTCCTTCAGCAAGGGCCCGACAGTGGGCACAGGAGGAGTGTCGTCAATCTGCCGCCTCTGAACTGTTCACCAGTTAGTTTACTGCAGAATAGCAATCTGGCTCAGTGGGTCTGATCACATCGTGCCCTGGGTCTGAGTGGAAGGGACCTATGTCACTATTCTCTTTCTCTTCACATCTATAGAAGCTTTTGCAGTCAATTATGTTCCCAGCAAGCTTCTGCTCATACACTCTTTCCCCCTTCTAATTAAACCCTCTGCTGCATTACAAAATTCTCCAGTCCTCGGGTTTGCTGCTTTTCTCGCCAATGTATGCCTTTAATTTGGATTTAACACTATCTTTAATTGCCCTTGTTAGTGATGGTTGAGCCACCTTCCCTATTTTATCTTTACTCAACAGGGATGTACAATTGAAGTTCATCCATGTGATCTTTGTTTGCCATTGCCTATCCGCCATCAACCCTTTAAGTATCGCTCGCCAGTCTATTCTAGCCAATTCACATCTCATACCATCGAAGTTACCGTTCCTTAAGTTCAAGACCCTCGTCTCTGTATTAACTGTCACTCCATCTTAATGAAATCTACCATATGCTCACTCTTTTCCAAGGGACCTCACCAAGATTGCTAATTAGTCCTTTCTCATTACACATCACCCAGTCTTGGATGGGCAGCCCTCTAGTTGGTTTCTCAACATATTGGTCGAGAAAACCATCCCTAATACACTCCAGAAATCTTCCACCACCGCCTTGCTACCAGTTTGGTTATCCCAATCTATATGTAGATTTTTATTGCACATCCCTAATTTCTTTGTTGCTCCCAACCCCTCTACGACTGTTTGGTGGTCTGTACACAACCCCACTCATTTTCTGCCATATTCTGTAGCTCCACCCATACTGATTCCACATCATCCAAGCTAATGTTCTTCCATACTATTGCATTAATTTCCTCTTTAACCAGCAATGCCACCCCACCTCCTTTTCCTTTGTCTATCCTTCCTGGATGTTGAGGTCCTGACCAGCATCCTGCTGCAACCAGGAGTTCCAGGGTGGGACTGAACCGATATCTGGGGGTGGGGGAGACCCGCCCCATGTGTGGATATCCTGTAACAGCTGGTCAAATTAGTGCTTAAATCTAATCCTTCCCCAGGATATCTGGCCATTACACGGTCAGTGACTGCAAACTTTGCTCGGTTGAAAATGGTCTTTCTTGGAATAGGGACTGAATCTTAGTCAGAGTGAACTGTATTTAATTAAAGTCTAATCTCGAGGTTTTTTCGCATTTGGCCATTGGTTCGAATATTTGATTGGGGGCTTCAGGCAGCTGAACATTGAACTATCCACCTTGAGACCTTGTCTCTTTCCCTTGTTACCCAGAGAGGCGAAGAAGTGCTGATTCCCGGCCTGGGGACTTGGTGACCGCTGAAGGACCCATCATTTTCCTGGAAGATGAGCAGAGACTGGCTGCGGGGATCTCCCAGGAAGAGAAAGGTAAAGGAGGACCCTCTAACTGTGTGCAGTGATGCAGTAACTGGTGCCCATCTAACCCTGGCTTCTCCCCACAGATACTGCTGCTGATTCCCCCTCCCGTATCCTTCCTGGAGTAGCGGTTGGGGTAGCGCTGCTCTCCATGGCCCTGTTGGTCGGGACTGTCGCCATGTGGAAAATGGACCACCGCCGCAGGGTGGGCTCCGAGTGCAGCTCTATGGAACTGTAGATGTGTCTGTTGGATAATAAAACTCCTGTTATAGATGAGCCCTGGTGTCGTGTTATCTTTCAAATCCTGGCTGGATTTTACTGTCCTCGGTGAGTTAATTTGTTTTGTTTGTGCTGCTTCTGTTGGGTCCCCACCAGCCAAGTTCAGGGCCAGGCTGGTGTGGGTTTGTAATAAATGTAGCGGGCGGGAGGGACCGGCACGGTTGCGGTGAACTCTGTTCCTTGCGAAGGGGCCCGGGCCCGTGTCTCTGCCATTGCCGCTTCAATGGGGCCATGAAGACACGGTTTGACAAGCCTGGCGATTGGTGTTGGGCTGTCGCCTCCCGCACACCCTGAACATTAGTGTCTGTCTCCGGCTATTGAACCTTCAGTTATCACTGAGCTGCCGGCTGCTGCGTGCTGCCGGAGTAACGCCTGTCCAGAGCTTGTTCCCGCTGTGACTGGGTTGCTGAAGATAAATGGTTGGAGATCCCTGCCCTGTCTAGGACCGAATCTGTGAGCTGGTCTGCAGGGAGCGGGAGGTATCTTCCACGAGGAGCATCAGCTCCAACACGCACTGGGCTGTGCTCTCCTTGGTGGAGGCATGTCAGATGTTCAGAGATTGCGTGATCTGTAATAGGAGCGGGGCAGAGCTGCAGTTCTCCAGGGTCCCCGTGTCTCGCCGATTGGTTAAATGTGACTGGGACCCACAGGAATGATGCGCATTGAGGATTTCAATCCAAGATCCCTGTACTGGGCAAAATTATCCAGATGGAGTGTGCTGGATAATGGGTAAAATGGGTCAGGGTGGGAATGGTGACGTAATGCAGAATCTTTGAATCGTAGAATAAGACACGAGGCCATTCTGTCCGTATGTGCCGGTTGTTATCTGGTCTAATTCCAGCTCTCGGTCCGTAGCACTAGGTTTCGGCTGAGTGCACATCCAAGTACTTTTTAAATGTGATGAGTGTTTCTGAAATCATTCATGTATTCCACAAAGCAAAGGAGTGAGAACTGGGCCCTGTAGAACCCCACTGGAAGCAGCCATCCAGTCTCCAACTCTCCTCCATTACCCTTTGCTTCCTTCCACTTAGACAATTTTAGATCCAATTTGCCACACTCCAATGGATCCCATGGGGTTTTACTTTGTCCATTTGGGACATTTCCGCACACCTTGCTTAAAATTCATGCATCAAACGTACACATTAACCATCCCTGTTACCTCAAAGAACTCCAACGTAGTCAAACATGACCTTCCCTTCTCAAATCCATGCTGGCTGACATTGCTTGATTAGTATTTCAAACTGAAGGTTTATAAAGTCCCGCAGAATTGATTCCAGTCATTTGGCCACCACTGAGATTAAACTGTCCTGTAACTGCCAGCACCTGCAGTATTTTGCTTTTGTATTAGTGTTTCATTCACTGCCACTTCTCTTCCAGGTATGCCCACCTTGAAGTTCTGCTCTTCGACAGGATTTCTGTTTCATCTTTACAATCTGTTTTCCTTATGTTTGATCAAGTATCTGCCAAGACTTTCTTTCACAGCTACATCTCTTCTCATTAACTGTCTGTCTCAGACTGAAAAACAAGGATATACAATTTGGCCAAAATTAGACCTGGAGGTTTTTAAAAGCCAGCAGAGAATGATTAAGGGAAAAGAGTCTATGAATGTAAACTAGCGCAATATGCAAAAAGAGCAAGTGTTTCTATAGGTATATAAAAAGAAGCGTGGTTAAAGTAAATGTTCGTCCCTTGAGGACGAGACTGGGGCATTAGTAAGGGGTAACATGGAGATGGCAGAACCTCTATACAGGAATTTTGTATCCGTTTTTACAGTAGAGGACACTAACAATATTTCGACAGTGGATATTCAAGGGGGGGGGATAGACTTAACATAATCACTAAGTAAGTGGTACTCCGCAAGATAATGGGACTAAAGGCAGATAAATCCCTTCAATCTGATGGCTTGCATCCTAGTGTCGTAAGAGAAGTAGCGGCAGGGATTGTGGCTGCGTTGGTTGTAATTTACCAAAATTCCCTGGATTCTGGGGAGGTTGCAGCAGATTAGAAATCTGCAAATGTAAAACTTTTTTTTTTTAAAAGGGAGGCAGACAAAAAGCAGGACATGATAAACCAGTTATCCTCCTCTTGGTTGGGAAAATGGTCGAGTCCATTTATTAAAGTAGCAGGACATTTGGAAAAGCAAAATTCGGGCAGTCAGCATGAATTTATGAAGGGGAAGTCATGTTTGGAAAAAAATTGCTTGAGTTCTTTTTGAGGATGTAACGAACAGGGTGGATAAAGGGCAACCAGTGGATGTGGTGTATTTGGACTTCTAGAAGGCATTTGTCAAGGTGCCACAAAAGGTTACTGCACAAGATAAAAGTTCACGGGGTTGCGTGTAATATATTCGCATGGATAGAGGATTGGCTAATTGATTTGGGATAAATGGTTCATTTTCTGGTTGGCAACCATTAACTAGTGGGGTGCTGCAGGATCAGTGCTGGGAGCCCAAATATTTACAATCTATTAATGACTAAAGAATGGACTGAGTGTAATGAAGCCAAGTGTGCTGACGATACAAAGATGGGAGGAAAAGCAAATGAGGAGGACACATCTGCAAAAGGACCGAGACAGGCGAAGAAAGTGGGCAGGTGGTGAATAATTGTGAGGTCATGCACTTGGGCAGAAAAAAAATCAAAGATCAAGTTAATTAAATGAAGATTGCAAAGTGCCACAGTACAGCAGGACCTGTGGGTTCATTGTGCATGAAACACAAGGATAGTATGCAGGTACAGCAAGTGATCAGGAAGACCAATGGTTACTTGATCTTTATTCCAAAGGGGATAGAGTATAAAAGCAGGGAAGTCTTGCTATAGTTATATAGGGTATTGGTGAGACCACACCTGGAATACTGCATGCAGTTTTAGTTTCCATATTTACGAAGTTATATACTTGCTTTTGGCAGCAGTTCAGAGAAGGTTCACTAGGTTGATTGCGTGGGTGGATTATGAGGAAAGGTTGAATAGGTTGGGCTTCTACTGATTGGGATTCAGAAGAATGAGGTGATCTTATCGAAACGTTTCAGATTGCGCTGGCTTGGCAAGGTGGATGCAACGAGGATGCTTCCACTGATGGGAAAGACTAGAACTGGAGGGCATGATAAAATCAGGGACTGCCCATTTAAAACAGATGAGGAAAAATTTCTTCTGAGGGTTGTAAATCTGTAGAATTCGCTGCCTCGGAGCTGAAAGCTAGGACATTGTCTATTTCTGTCTTAAATATATTCAGTTTCTTAAATGATAAGGGAATAAGAGGTTACAGGGAGTGGGTGGGAAAGTAGAGCTGAGTCCATAAACTGATCAGCCATGTTCTCATTGAATGCTGGAAAAGGCTCCAGGAGCTGTATGTCCTATACTGTTCCTGTCCATGTGCATTCCACCCTTCATGTTTTGGATCCACCCAGGATTACAGACATCTGATATTCAACATTTCTCCAACCACTGTTCTTGCCGGATCCTAGGATCCACGCCACATGCACACTCTCCCTCTCTTCAGCAGCACTGACTCACTATCTGTGTAAGCTATCCTGGTCCACAGTTCCATTTCATCCTTTGCCTCGTCCAACGCTTTAACTAAATAACATGTTTCCTTCCTTTCAGGTGTCAAGGATTGTAAACTTCAACAACTCATGAACACCAACGCCACCCCCACCCCCGAAAACGTCTTTCTCTCTCTCTCCCCGCCCCCCACCTCCACACTTCCCTCTGATCCTTTCCCTTCTGCTGTACTTTCATTATCCCCTCTGTCCTTCCCCTCTCTGACCCCGAACGATAAGTCCTCAGCAAAGGCTTGAGCTTCATGCCCTTACGCCCCAACATCAATGAATTATGAGCTCGGCACGATGCGGAGCTCTTTTTCCGCCAACTTTGCCTCCATGCCCATTTCTTCGACCAGGAGTCTTCACCCACACAGCTGATCCTTTCTCCCGTGTTCAGAATTATGTCTATCTGGCCTCTTACCCTCTGTAGACCTCTTCATTGCAAACTGCGGACGGGCCATCTCAATTTCTCTGCTCCCCTCACTCACTCGAAACTACCTCCCTCTGAACTTGCAGTATTCCGCTCGCTCGGATCTAACCCCAACATTGTCATCAAACCTGTTGACAAGAGTGGCGCTGTTGTTTGGCGAACTGACATCTACTTTACAGAGGCTGATCGCCAACTCTGACATCTCCTCCGACCTCTTCCCTGGACCATGACCCCACCACTGAACCTCAAGCCGCCATTTCCTTGAATGTCACTGACCTTATCTCCTAGAGATCTACCCTCATAATTCCCCAATCCTGTGCTTCTTCCTCCTTCCCAACATCCACAAGGGCTGCCTTGGTCGACCCATTGTTTCAGCCTGTTCTTGCCCCACAGAATTATATCTTATCGACTGTTTTTATTCTCCTTGTCCACGCTTTTTCCACCTACATGGGTGACTCCTCCGAAACCCTCCATCACCAAGTTTCCAGTTTCCTGGTCCCAACCGTCTCCTTTTCACCATGGACATCCAATCCCTCTACATTTCCATCCCTCACCAGTATGGCCTGAGGGCACTCCACTTCTTCTAGCAGAGGCCCAATATAGAAAATAGGTGCAGGAGTGGCCATTCGGCCCCCGGGCCTGCACTGCAATTCAATAAGATCATGCTGATCAGTCCTTCAGTACCCCTCCTGCTTTCTCTCCATACCCCTTGATCCCTTTAGCCGTAAGGGCCATATCAAACCCCCTCTTAAATATATCTAATTAACTGGCATCAACAACTCTCTGCGGCAGGGAATTCCACATGTTAACAGCTCTGAAGAAGTTTCTCAGTGCTAAATGGCCTACCCGTTATCTTAAAACTTTGTCCCCTGGCTCTGGACTTCCTCAACATTGGGAACATTCTACCCACATCGAACCTGTCCCGTCCCATCAGAATCTTATACGTTTCTGAGATCCCCTCTCAGTCTTCTAAACTTCAGTGAATAAAGGCCCAGAGGATCCAGTCTCTCCTCATGACAGTCCAGCCATCCCTGGAATCAGTCTGGTGAACCTTCACTGCACTCCCTCAATAGCAAGAACGTCCTTCCTCGGATTAGGAGACCCAAACTGAACACAATATTCCAGGTGAGGCCGCACTAAGGCCCTGTACAACTGCAGTAAGACCTCCCTGCTCCTATACTCATCCCCTAGCTATGAAGGCTAACATACCATTTGACTGCTTTACCACATGCTGTACCTGCATGCACAATTTCAGTGACTGATGAACCATGACACCCAGGTCTCGTTGCACCTCCCCTTTTTTCTAATCTGCTGGCAATTCAGATAATCGGCCTTCATGTTTTTCCCCCCAAAATTGCTAACCTCATGTATCCACATTATGCTGCATCTGCCACGCATTTGCCCACTCAGATAACCTGTCCAATTCACCCTGCAGCCTTTAGCATTCTCCTCACAGCTCACACCGCCACCCACTTTAGTGTCCACAAACTGGGAGATATTACACTCAATTTCTTCATCTAAATCGTTAATGTATATTGAAAGAGCTGGAGTCCCAGCACTGAGACCTGTGGCACCCCACTCATCACTGCCTGCCGTTCTGAAAAGGATCTGTTTATCCCGATTCTCTGCTTCCTGTCTGCCAACCAGTTCTCTATCCATGTCGGTACATTACCCCCAATACCATGTGCTTTAATTTTGCACACCAATCCTTGTGCGGGACCTTGTCAAAAGCCTTTTGAATGTCCAAGTACACCACATCCACTGGTTCTCCCTTGTCCACTCTGCTAGTTACATCCTCACAAAATTCCAGAAGATTTGTCAAGCATGATTTCCCTTTCATAAATCCATGCTGACTTGGTCCGATCCTGTCACTGCTTTCCAAATGCGCTGCTATTTCATCATAATTGATTCCAACATTTTCCCCATTACTGATATCAGGCTCACCAGTCTATAATTACCTGTTTTCGCTCTCCCTCTTAAAAAATGGTGTTACATTAGCTGCCCTCCAGTCCATTGGAACTGATCGAGTCGATGGACTGTTGGAAAATGATCACCAATGCATACACTATTTCTAGGGCCACTTAGTCTGCATCACAGAGTAATTATCAGGCCCCGGGGATTTATCAGCCTTCAATCTTATCAGCCTTTCATCCCATCAATTTCCCGAACACAATTTCCTGCCTAATAAGGATATCCTTCAGTTCCTCCTCACGAGACCTACTGTCCCTTCGTACATTCGGAAGGTTATTTGTGTCTTCCTTCGTGAAGACAGAACTGAAGTATTGGTTCAATTGGTCTGCCACTTCTTTGTTCCCCATTATAAATTCACCTGAATCTGACAGCAAGGAACATACGTTTGTCTTCACTAATCTTTTTCTCTTCACATATTTATAGAAACTTTTGCAGTCAGTATGTTCCCTGCAAGCTTCCCCTCGTACTCTATTTCCCCCCTCTTAATTAAACCCTTAATCCTCCTCTGTTGAATTCTAAGTTTCTCCCAGTCCTCGGGTTTGTTTTTTCTGGTCAATTTAGATGCCTCTTCCTTGGCTTTAACACTATCCTTAATTTCCCTTGTTATAGAAACATAGAAACATAGAAAATAGGTGCAGGAGTAGGCCCTTCGGCCATCCTCCAGCATGATCCCACTGCAAATCCTATCTTCTCCTCCCCTCACCACAGCATTTGGAAGGGACCACTCCCTCCGTGACAGCCTGGTCCATTCTGCAGTCACCCCCAGCAACAGCCCCTCGTCCCACGGCAACTTTCTGTGCCACCTGCCCTTTTACCCTCTCCATTCCCACTATCCAGGGCCCCAAATACTCCTGGAAGATGAAACAGCGATTTACTTAGTACCATCAATTTAGTAAACTGAGTAGGCTGCTCACGATGTGGTGGTCTCTATTTTGGGGAGATCAAGCGTAGATTGGGTGACCACTTTGCTGAACACCACCATTCAGTCCATAATTTGTGATGGAGGTTCTTATTACTTTAATTGTCTGCTCCACTCCCACTCTGACCTCTCCGGCCTCGGTCTCCTAAATTGTTCCAACAAAGTTGAATGCAAGCTCGAGGAACAGCACCTCATCTTTAGTTTAGGCACTTTACAATGTTCTGGACACAAGATCAATTTCAGAGCATAGCCACTGTCAATCGTTGGCTCACTTTCTTCCCCCATCCCCCCACCCCCAGAAATATTTTTTTTCTCCTTGTCTCTAATGGCCGTTGGTCGTTATCCTGCCATTCACACCGTAACTTAACTAATGATTTTCTAACTTCTCCCATTACCATTTCAATTTGACCCATCATCCCCTTTCTCATCTCTCCTGTCTTTCACCCTATAACAGACCTTCCCTTTTGTTCTTTATTCCCCTCCACCTTTCAGTGCTTAAGAATCTGTTCTTTGCGAACACACTCCAGTTCTAACGAAAGATCATTGTCTGATGAAGGATCATTGACCCGAAACGTTAAATCTGCGTTCTCTCCACAGACGCTGCTTGACCCGCTGAGATTTCCAGTATTTTCTGTTTTTATTCAACATTGCAGCATCCGCATTATTTTTCTTGTGGTGTGTGGTCTCTAATTGTCCGATTTATCAAGTCCTCCCTTTTTAAACAATGGTCCAACCTTAGCAATTCGCCTACCCTCCGGCACAACTCCTTTAGTCAGGGATGATTGGAAAATGATGCTCACAGCCTCTGCAATTTCCTTTCTGGCGAGCAGCTCCATGGGTCACAGAATGTAGTGGGACAAGTATTATGTTGGTGTAAAATACAAAAGGTTGTAAATCAGCTGCCCGGGGCTCCTGACTTGAACTCTGGTCCTAAAACACTGAGCCCCTCCCCTGTTGTCTCCGTATTTCAAACTCATCCTATTATTGACAAAACGTTACTCTACTTAATCTCCTTTCGTGGTTTCTATAAACAAAATGCCCCAAGAGTGGCCTGACCTACCCTCCCAATGGAAAACCTGCGTCAACGCTAATTAAACAGTGAGCGCCTGTGTAAATGAAGGAGTCCCTGCCATTGTGGAGGGTACAAGACACCAAGGCCGCAGACAGAAGCTGACCGATCGGGATTTACAGGCTTCATTCGCTTGAGGTCATCTGTAGTACCCTCGGGGCTGTTTCAGTTTCTGCAGATCACTCTGGATGTTGATGGAATGGAGGAGGACATTCATTTCACAACATGCTGCTGTTTTGGCTCTCCAGCAATTGTACAGCAGGAGCCCGGTGGGGTTGTACTGAGAAACCGGTTATACGTCCTTCGAGTATGTAGAGGGCGCTTGGCATTTCCAGACAATTCACCCCGTGTGTTGAGAGAGCTTCTGTTGTTTAAATGTTTATAGTGACACCAGGGAGTCAGTGAGTTTCCTGAAGAGCGAGGGAGATGAGGTTGAAGACCGTTTCCTCTGGAAAAGAAAGGTCTGGCTGGAAATCGTGAGTTTTCCCAGGAGCAGAGCATCCAATAATAATACTCAATCTTCATCTGAATGTTCATCAATGCTCTGTCGAGGCTGCACCCTTGAATATATCTGTGATCCTAATTGCGAGCTTATAGTCTAGGTTCTATCCAGCAGATTAGCTCTCCAATATCAAAGAGTGTTAACTTATCAGTTACCTGAGGAGGCTGATAGTAAATTTTTGTCCTAATATATTAAGTCAAAATTACTAATCTCAACTGCAAATTTATAATCGAATTGGATTATGGTGAATCACTGTGCTATAATTGGACGGCCTAGCGAACTTGGAGATTCGTTGGTACTAGAAATACTCAACTAATCTGACGCAATCCATGTAGGACACTTTGGCAAACCAAATAACGATCGATCCCTCCCAGACACTGCCTGTAGTGGGGAACGGGGTTGAACGTGGATGAGGTTAAGGATCCGTCTGTCCTTGATCAATATTCAGCTCAAGTTACCAATCCCACTGTTGTCGTTTGGTGTCTGCTGTCCCTATATATTGCCATTTCAGGTGCCTGGATATATTGCAGAGGTGCTATGTTCTAACATGTTTTCCCCTTCAATGAAACTGATGGTGGCCTTGACTGAGAAAGCACAACGAACTATCTCTGCCCTTCATTAGTGCCACTAGTAGTGGGACCCCCACCCTCAGTAATTGACCAGTATTGTTACTCGACCAGCCACACTAACTCTGGCTAGCAGGGCCGACTCTGGATAATCTGACGAGTCTTTCACCCACTGACCGATCAAAGTCTCTCCAGGTACAACGCTCACACCAGGAGTGTGATGGAACACCCGCCTGGGTAGAATAAGCTGTGGCTTCAAAAACAATTGTTCAAAACTATCCAGCACAGGTGGGTTTGCTTGACACGCCCTGGGTTACCTATTCACTCCTCCATTACAGAAACACCGTGGCTGCAGTATCCATGGTCTATACAGGGCACTGCAGCAACTCCCCAAGGTAACTTCTTCAGCACTTCCCTCCTCTGCTACCTCCATCAGTGAAAGGACAAGTGCAGCAATGTTCCTGGGACACCATTCCCTCCATGTCAAACACAGCCCTGAATAAAACACATATAGCTGTTCCCTCTTTGTCCCTGGGTCAATGTCTTTAAATTTCCTGCTGACCTACAATACTGCAACACCATCACCACAAGGACTGCAGTGGTTCAAGGAGAAGGCACATCACCCCCAGCATCTCAGGGCAACTAGGGATAGACAATAAATACAACTGTATCATCACTCAATGCTGACACCACAACAATCTATAGAGAAACGCAAGGTATTCTGGAACAGGCTTTATCTGGGCCTTCCTACACGCAGCCTCTCCACCGATACCAGTTGTCAAGAAAGACATAGTGCTCTAAATCAGTTTCCAAGATCTCAGGTCCTATAACAGAAGCTGACATCTGTCCCATTCCTCACACAGCGGCCATGATTGAGAAACTAGGGGACATCATATGGCTCTAACGCTTATGAGAGTTCACTCGGAGCTGTCACTAAAGCACAGAACCTCAACTTTGTTGTCTTTGTCTTTGCCCGGACTCTACAAGTTTACTATAATTAATAAATCGCCGTCCACCAGCTCAGCAGTGAGGACGAGGCCGAGTTAATTCACTGTTGAGGGTTCTGCACGCGCCTGGCGCATCAGTCATCTGTGTCACTTTCTGTGACACCTCACTCCTGACATTGTCTATCCAGCCCTTCCTTGGTCTTCCTCAGCTTCTTGTTCCATGTCGCTCTGTGTGCAGCATTCTTCATTCTTTATATTCCGGAAACTTCTCGTGACCCAGCACTCTTCTCCCGATAATAATGTGCGGATAACTTTGCTTCATAAGCTCTCGACTTATTTAAATATGGCTATCCTTCCATATCCCTTTAAACATTCCAACAGCAGCTGATCCTTCTTTGTTGTCATCCTCACAACTCACAGTCACTGACACTAACCCACCGAGGTGTACAAACTGTTCCACCTGTTCAACTGCATCCCCTATACTTGTAATCGCAACATCTTCCTGAGAATCCCCAAATTAAATGACTTTCATCTTTATTATGTTAATTGTTTATCGAAGTTTTCTGCTGTCCAAGCAAAGCTTGTGAGCCTTATGCACTGGTAGAGTGCATGAGGGAGAACCAGTAGATGTGGTGCATTTGGAATTTCAAAAGGCTTTTGCCAAGGTCGCGCAAGAGATTACTGTGCAAAATTAAGGCACATGGTATTGGGGGTAATGTATTGACGTGCATAGAGAAAAGGTTGGCAGACAGCAAGAGTGAGTGGGAAAAACGGGTCATTTTCAGAATGGCAGGCAGTGACTAGTGGGGTGTCACAGGGTTCAGTGCTGGGACCGCAGCTATTTACAATATTCATTAATGATTTAGACGAAGGAATTTAATGTAATATCTCCAAGTTTGCAGATGACACTAAGCTGGGAGGCATTGCGAGCTGTAAGGAAGATGCTAAGGGGCTGCAGGGGGACTTGGACAGGTTAGGTGAATGGGCAACTGCATGGCAGATGCAATATAATGTGGATAAATGTGAGGTTATCCACTTCGGTGGCAAAAACAGGAAGGCAGCTGATTATCTGAGTGGTGACAGATTAGTAAATGGGGAGGTGCAACGAGACCTGGGTGTCATGGTACATCAGTCATTGAAGTTAGGTATGCAGGCAGTAAAGAAAGCAAATGGCATGCTGGCCTTCAGAGCGAGCGGGTTTGAGTATAGGAGCAGGGAGGACTTGCTGCCGTTATACAGGGCCTTGGTGAGACCACACCCTGAGTATTGTGTGCAGTTTTGGTCTCCTAATCTGAGGAAGGACATGCCTTCCATTGAGGGAGTGCAGCGAAGGTTCACCAGACTGATTCCCGGGATAGCAGGACTGACATATGAGGAAAGACTGGCTCGACTCGGCTTATACTCACTGGAATTTATTAGAATGAGAGGGGAATCTCATATTCACGTGCAAAATTCTAATGGGCCTGGACACGTAAGATACAGGAAGAATGTTCCCAATGTTGGGGAAGTTCAGAACCGGGGACGCAGTCTAAGGATAAGGGGTAAGCCATATACGACCGAGCTGAGGAGAAACTTTTTCACCCAGAGGAATGTGAAACCGTGGAATTATCTGCCACAGAGAGTTGTTGAGTCCAGTTCGTTAGATATATTCAAAAGGGAATCGGGGGGTATGGAGAGAAGGCTGGGGTGGGGTACTGAGGTTGAATGATCAGCCATGATCATATTCAATGATGGTACAGGATCGAAGGGCTGAATGGCTCGCTTTTGCACCTATTTTCTATGTTTCTATGAGCCAGCCAATGGTCAGCGAACTTGAGATTGTTTCAAACCTCGTCACCTGAGGTGATCCTCCAATATCACGTTTCAGTGCAAGGATCATTACAGCTTCCAGTACTGGATTACATATATCAGGTGACAATGTGCATCCTTATCTCAGCCCAACTGTTGGTCTAACCCATTCTATTTGTGTCCTTCCACTCCAGCGCAAACAGCGACATCTGCTGGACGCTTTCTATCAGTTTCACAAGTTTCCCAGGAATACCGAACATCGTCAAGATATTCCAAATGCTTTCTCGCCCGACACTCTCAAAGGCCAGCTACTTGATAGTTTTGTGAAGCGCCTTGCGACATTTTCGGACATAAGTGCGATATAAATACAAGTTGATACTGTAACGTGGATGTTGTGTAATATGTATTTCACCGGAACCTGTCTTGTTGCTCAGGGGAAATCATTGAGAATCTCCGGGGCACCAAATGACTGTAAACCATATAAAAGATTATTGGCACTAGGCCCAGGGGCCCATCCGTGCTCTGTGTGTGTTACAGTGACCGCGCTGGACAGGGTTACAGTCTTACATTTCAGAACCGTCAGAGCACCAAACACATTCTGGCCACTGTTGGAATTCCAGGGCCCAGGGCTTACAAGCTGGCGAGTATTAAAGACATTGTCATTTCCTGTTGACTGAGGATGAACCCCTCTGATTCTCAGAGCATTTAACAGGAGGAGTTTGAACAGGGATCTGTCCACCACAGGGATCACATGGGAATCATCCCAGGAGATGGGTCTCTGGGGGTAGTTAGATAATATAACTATTCACCACATTCAGGTTATAAGTTGACTGCGGGATTAAAGGGACAATATGGAAACTGAATTGGCTCTCAGACAAACAGCAGAGAGTAGCGGTGAACGGATATTTATCGGACGGGAGGGTGGTATACAGTGCTGTCCCCCAGATATATATCAATGCTCTGACCTTAGGGAGACTGGGCATCATTTCAAAGTATGCAGATGGCAGCAAACTCAGAAATGCAGTAAACAGTGAGGAGGATAGTAATAGAAATCAGGAGTAGATAATCAGACTAGTGAAATGGGCAGACACATGGCAAATCACATTTAATGCAGAATAGTTTGCAGTGATGCATTTTCGAAGTAAAATGAGCAAAAGTGAAGGAAATGGGAGAAATTTAAAGGGACTGCAGGAAGAGAGAGAGCTGTGAGTTCACGGACACAAATCTTTGAAATTAATCCGGCCGTTAAACATTCAAACTGCACACTTCGCTTTATAACTAATGGAATAGAGAACGAAATCAAGGAAGTTATGGTAAACATTTATAAATCACAGTTGCATATGTACTTGAAAAGGAGCATCTTGCAGGGCTATGGGGAAATATCACGGGATTGGGATTAATTTGATCGCTCGTTCATAGAGAGGGCACAGACACAATGGTCCGAATGGCCTTCTGTGCTGTATCATTCGATGATCCCAGGAGATGGGGTCACTGAGAGGGGTTAAGAGTGGTGCTGAATCAATGTTCCACAATGTGTATGGGATGGAAGCAGCCTCTCTCTGTACAGCAAGGTACCGAGTGTCTCATTGACACAAACAACACTATTATCATTTACAGTTATAGGTTTCTTTAGTTAATGAGACATGATGTCTGAATTATTTTAGTGCTGTCTCCATAAGAGGAGAACTTGAGGAGCTGTGCCGTTAAATGTCGGCAATTGCCGATTTAAATTCAAACATCTGCACCGTTTTTAAAGGGGCACAAACAATAAACACCGTAACTTGACAAAAACAAATTAAAAAGAAACGAAACAAATTAAATTAAAATTCTGAACCCACCGATCATGGAAGACCTCGCGTAGAGAGCGCTCCATTGGGCGCTTGGGGAACTGTCCCTGGACCCAGGGTCACATTTATTGGTTTATTAGAAACAGGCCCCATCTCCGTGTGAGCCGTGGGAATGCGGGTTGATGTTCGGGAGCCCGTGGGCCGCGGACTGAGCCTCAGGCTGATTGGGACATTCATTTACTGCGGGTTAAACAGCGCTGGGATAAAAAGTGGGAGTCGGCTTTACAGCCTCACTTACCTGGGAGGGTTCGCTTGTTATAATGGAGGGGCTGTGGGTTCTGGGCTTGTTATTTGTGGCAATCTGTTCATCTCAACCGCCCTCTCTCCTTCTCCCCGCCGGTAAATGTTGGCTGTCTCCCAAATTCCGCCAAGACTGCGGCTTTCCGGGAATTGAAGGCAGTGAGTGTGTGGGGAGAGGCTGCTGCTTTGATGCCGGGAGCCGGGATGTGTCGCCGTGTTTCTATTCACTGGACAATCTGCCAGGTGGGTGTTTTCTCGGGCCGTCCGTATGGTGGGCCAGGGCTTTCCAGAACCACCCGCAATCCAGCTGCACTCGGGGATTCCCTGGACAGTATCCACTCTTTCCCCCTGTCCTGAAACATCAGGTCGAGTTTCAAACCTCTCGACTTCGGGAGTAGAACTGAGGGTGGGTCTGGGACCCTCTCCACTCGGGGGATGGTGGATTTGGGAGCTGGTACATCAGATACTGAGGTCAGCAGTTTGACCCTGACTCAATATCTGAACCTCTAACCATTCGATGATTAAATCCCGCCCTATGTAGTTGTCCAGGATAGGAGGGCAGTGTGAAGGAGCCCAGCTTCCTGCTGCCTCTAACCATTTGCTTTGATTGATTTCTATCGATGAGATCCGGGCCCCTTAAACACAACCAGACCAGTGATGAGCTGGAGCTGGTCAACGGGTTTCTATTAGACGGAGAATGGGAGGGGATGGAAACAAGACGGTGGTCCTGACCTGGGTGGAGTTTCTCGCCCTCCCGGTAACGGTTCCCTTGTCACTCCCCGTGCAGCAACTAACCGCCTGTCGTTGATCATCTTGCAGTGTGCACCAAGGATGGGCGGGTCCTGATCGCCATCTCCAAGGATTTGACGCTGCCTCCTGTAAACCTGACCACGGTCCATCTGAAGGATGGACACGGAGCAGAGTGCAGTCCGACCGTGGCCTCTGCAGACACTGTGCTCTTTCAGTTCGCAGTCACTGAGTGTGGAACTACTCAGCGGGTAGGTATTGTGGGCTGGAAGCCCCACCAATGCCTGTCAGTCGGGTGAGACGGTGTCTAAAGGGTAATGTGGGCCTTAAAGGCAATACATGTGATAGATTATAAGGAAATGGCAGACTTGCTCAATGTCTTTGCAATCGGTCTTTACAGTAGAGGAAGAGGATACAGTACCAGAGATACTTGAAATAATAAATCAATGAGGAGCTTGCTGGATTTAATACCAGTCGAATACTGAAACGGAACAAATGTAGGTCTCTGGGACATGGTCTCCATCCCTTTGTATTAAAAGATGTAGGGGTGACGATATTGCTGGAAGTTTAGTTATGAACTTGCAAAACTCTTCTGCAATTGTCTCCTTGGAGTAGCACATTGAAAATATCAACTTCAGGTTGGGAAAGTGGAATCTGGAAACCATAATCCGTGGTCTAATGCCTGTCGTGGGGAAGTTGCTGGAATATATCGGGGCAGTGACTGAGCATCTGGGTGGATATGAACTGATGGTTTCCGGATCGGTCAGTGAAAGGCCAATCACGTCTATCTAACCGATTTGCATTGGTTTCAGGACGTCACTGGGTGATGAGGGCGTGTTTATGAATCTATGTATCTGCAGAAGTTGTTTGAGGTTCCAGAGAATTGACCAAGTGCCTTGAAGGCAATTTATTGACAAGGTTATGGAATTGGATAGCGGGTAAACATCACAAATGATATTGGAGATGTACTTCAAGTGTTAAGATATGACTCGTGGATTTCTCTTGGGATCTATACTGGGAGGTGGGACTCCGCTTTACACTATTTCATGACTTGGATAAAAGAATAGTGGGCTGTATAATCCATGTTTGCTGTCAGCACTAAGTGAGGTGGCAGTGAGTTGTGTAGATGGGGGCTGAGGTTGCTAAGGGATGGGCCTAGATTAAGTGAGTGATCTCTCATCTGGCAGAGATTTAAACAATGTGGGGCAGTGAGGTCATCCATTTTTTGGGACTATAGATCGATCAGTAATTTATAAATGGTCAGCTTGGAATTGTGTGGGGATTTGGGATAGCAATTCTGGGGGGGGGGGGAAACAAAATAGACATTAGATCAAGTGCCCCCCGATCTGGGGACACTCGACACTTAACTGCCCCACAATATCTCCGCGTCTGGAATACAAAGTGGTTGGATAATGGGAGCTATAAAGTTCTAGTTAGAATGCATCAGTTCGGGGCACCACACCTCGGGCAGGAGATATCGGCCTTGGAGGCGATGCAGTGCAGATTGACCAGAATGATCGCGGAGCTAAAAGGGTTAAATTGAGGACAAGTTCCATAGACTCGGCTTGTGTTCTCTCCAGGATAGAAGATTAAGGGGTGCTTTGATGGTGTAGGCCTGGAAAAGTTTATCTCCAGTGGACAGGCCACTACAAGGGGCATATCAATAAATAGAGCACGGCCGGTCAGGGTGATGTCAGGAAGCACGTCACAAGCTTGGTGGGAATCTGGAACTGTCAGTGATAGCTGAGGCTAGGGCCATTAAATTTCCGAACTGAGATTTTCTTTGGAAAGGGTGTTGAGGCTTACAGAACCAAGGCAATAGGATGGAGTTAGTCAGCCATGGTCTAATTGGAAGGCGGAACATTATGGAAGGGCTGCATGGCCTACTCCTGTCCCTCTGTACTGATGGTCTTCTGTCTCTTGTAGCTGGACGGGGTGAACGCCGTGTATGAAACGGATGTGTTGGGTCAGTTTGAGATCTTGGATGGAGCTTTGGGATCGGTGACCCGGGACAGCCCCTTCAGGTGAGAATGGGAGCACATTGAGCGGGGAGAGAAGGTGAGGAGCTGAATTCTCCAGCCGTGTCCGTTCTCTTGCAGGCTCCATGTCCAGTGCAGTTACAAGGGAAGCCAGGAGTCGGAACTGCAGGTGAAGCCCCGAGTTTACACCCTTTCTCCACCACTGCCTGCTACTGAGGCCGGGATCCTGGTTCTGGAGCTGAGAATAGCGAGAGGTAGGGAGTGCTGCTGATGGCTAGTGTCCAACTTCAGGCTCTCTCTGCAAATAGTGCCCGTCCTTCATCTTTTTCTTTTCAGATGGTGGCTACCGGAGCTGGTACGTGGCCAGTGACTACCCGATCCTGAGTGTGCTCCGGGACCCCGTGTTTGTGGAGGTTCGTGTCCTGAACCGGAACGATCCGTCCCTTGTGCTGGTGCTCAATGCCTGCTGGGCGACCCCCACCCCCGAGCCGTATTCGGGGCTCCGATGGGACCTCCTGGTGGGCAGGTAAGGCAGCGAGTGAGGGAGCTTGGGGCAGGTTGGGGATTGGGGAGGGGGCGACATGGACTGTGTAGGATCGAACGGGGCAATATTACAAATCTGAGGGCCTGGTTAATTGGTTTAAATGTTCTTTGGACTGTACTCTAGTTTCTTTATCTAGTCTAATCTCAGGAGTTTGGTTTGATGTACCGCTATAACTCTGTCGTTCTGTTCCAGGTGCCCCTCCCATATAACCCCCTCTTTCTCTGTTCCAGGTGCCCATTTGTGGGCGACAATTACAAAACCCTCTTCCTCCCGGTAGACGGCGCTTCCCATTTGCGGTTCCCAACTCACCATAACCGGTTTGTAGTCAGCACTTTCGCTTTCTGGAACCGGGTTTCGGGCCGGGCTCTGACCGGGGAGGTGAGCTTCCTTCCGTGTTTCTCTCGGTCACTTGGTTGAACTTGTTCCCGGGGTCTCACTAACAGTGAAGAGACCCCTGTTGACCCTTTGAATGTAGAAGCATTAATCCCCTGACTGGGAGCTGTGGGACTGACCAGACCGCACTCTCTTTCCAGGTTTACTTCCACTGCAGTGCTGAGGTTTGCTACCCATCCACCCGAGAGAACTGCACGGCTCCCTGCAGCCCCAGTAAGTACCTGGGATCTGACTGGAACTGAGCCCTGATGGGGAGGCATGGGTGAGGGACATTTGGACACTGGGCACAGGAGGAGTGTCGCCAATCTGCTGGATCTGAACTATTCGCCAGTTAGTTTACAGCAGAATAGTTACCTGGCTCAGCGGGTCTGATCACATCGTGCCCTGGGTCTGAATGGAATCCACCCCTGGGGTTCGGCAACATTTATTCTGCATCCGAGAGTTCCAGGGCGGGAACTGAACCGATATCTGGTGGTGGGGGAGACCTGGGCAATGTGTGGATGTCCAGTGTAATCGCTGGTCAACCTAGTGTTTAAATCTAATCTCCTTCCCCAGGAGATCAGTCCGGCCATTATACTGTCAGCGACTGCAAATGTTGCTCGGTTGATAAGGGTCTTTATGGGAATAGGGAGTGAATCTTGGTCTGACGGAGTGAACTGTATTTAACTACAGTCTAATCTCGTCTCTTTGGTGCCCGACGATTTTTGCATTCGGCCATCGGTTTGAACACCTGATTGGGGGCTTCAGGCAGCTCAGCAGTAAATCATCCACCTTGAAGTCTTGTCTCTTTCCCTTATCCCTAGGGAGGCGAAGAAGCACCGATTCCCGGCCTGGGGACTTGGTGACTGCTGATGGACCCATCATTTTCCTGGAGGATGAGCAGAGACTCTCTGCGGGGATCTCCCAGGAAGAGAAAGGTAAAGGAGGACCCTCTAACTGTGTGCAGTGATGCAGTAACTGGTGCCCATCTAACCCTGCCTTCTCTCCACAGATACTGCTGCTGATTCCCCCTCCCGTGTCCTTCCTGGAGTAGCGGTTGGGGTAGCGCTGCTCTCCATGGCCTTGTTGGTCGGGACTGTCGCCATGTGGAAAATGGACAATCGCCGCAGGGTAGGCTCCGAGTGCAGCTCAATGGAACTGTAGATGTGTCTGTTGGATAATAAACTCCTGTTTTTGGTGAGCCCTGGTCTCGTGTTATCTTTCAAATACAGGCTGGATTTTACTGCCCTTTCCAGTGAATTAATTTGTTACCTGGTTTAACAATCGCTGGTGCCTCTTTTGTATATCCACCCCCCCCCCCCCACCCCCCCCACCCCCCCCGCCCCTCCGCGCCAGCAGCCAAGTTCAGGGCAAAGCAAGTGTGGGTTTGTCATATCAAGCGGGAAGGACTGGCGCGCTTGCATTGAACTCTGTCCCTTGGGATGGTTCCCGGGTCCGTCTCTCTGCCATTGCCGCTTCCATGAGACCATGGAGGCACGATGTGGGCTCTCCTTGGGGTGGATGCAAAAGGCAGAACGTCGGGTGTGTTGAAGCCCAGATGCTGTTGCCCTTTGATGGGAGCCGGGCAGAGCTGCAGCTCTCCAGGTTCCCAGTCGTAAATGTAACTGGCACCCACAGGAATGATGCGGATTCAGAATTCCAATCCAAGCTCTCCAAACTGGGACAGTTGGCAAACTCTTCTGGACCATGGATTGTCCCGGATGATGGGTCAGCAGCCCAGGCAGTGTCGGGTGGGATATGGTGACTTATTGCATCTTCAGCGAGTGGTGAGCAGCTCCATTGGTCACTGAATGTGGGGGACAAGTATAATGTTGTAAAATACAAAAGATTGTAAATCAGCTGCCAGGGCTTCCTCACTTGAACTCTGAACCAAAAACTACAGTGGGTCGAGTGAGGAGGAACTGAAGGTGATCCTTATTGGGCGGGAATTTGTGTTAGAGAAATTGATGCGATTGAAGGCTGATAAATCCCCGGGGCCTGCTTGTCTGCATCCCAGAGTACTTTAGGACGTGGCCCCAGAAATAGTGCATGCATTGATGATTTTCCAACAGTCTATCGACTCGAACAGTTTTTTTTTAAAGGAGGGAGAGAGAGAAAATGGTAATTATAGACCAGTTAGCCTGACATCAGTAGTGGCGAAAGATGATCTAGCAGCGCATTTGGAAAGCAGTGCCCAGCTCCGACCAAGTTAGCATGGATTTTTTTTTTAGGGGAAATCATACTTGCCAAATCTTCTGGAATTTTGAGGGTGTAACTAGTAGAGTGGACAAGGGAGAACCAGTGGATGTTTATTGGGACTTTCAAAAGGTTTTTGACACGGTCCCACGAGATTGGTGTGCAAAATGTAGATAATGGGGATAATGTAGTGACAGGGAGCGAGAACTGGTCGGCAGACAGGAAGCAGAGTCGGGATAAACAGGTCCTTTTTAAAATGGCAGGCAGTGAATAGTGGAGGGCCGCAGGGCTCAGTGCAGGGACCCCAGAGCTTTACAATATACATTAACGATTTACATGAAGGAATTGACTGACTGACTAATATCACCAAGTTTACTGATGACACTAAACGGGGTGGCGTTGTGAGGAGGACGGTAAGAGGCTGCAGGGTGACTTGGACCGGTTAGGTGAGTGGGCAAATGCATGGTAGCTGAGTATAATGTGGATAAATGTGAGGTTATCCACTTTTGGATCAGAAACACAAAGGCAGAATATTATGTGAATGGTCGCAGATTAGGAAAAGGGGAGGGGCAACGAGAGCTGGGTGTCATGGTTCATCAATCACAAAGTAGGCAGACAGGTACAGCAGGCAGTGAAGAAGGCAAATGGTATGTTGGCCTTCAGAGCTAGGGGATTTGAATAGAGGAGCACGGTGGCCTTACTGCAGTTGTACAGGGCCTTGGTAAGGCTTCACCTGGAATATTGTGTTCAGTTTTGGTCTCCTAATCTGAGGAAGAACCTTCTTGCTATTGGAGTGCACCAAAGGTTCACCGGACTGAGTCCAGAGATGGCTGAACTGTCATGAGACTGGACCAACTGGCCATTTATTTACTTGAGTTTAGAAGGATGAGAGGGATCTCATAGAAACGTGTTAGATGTGGGAAGAATGTACCAGATTTGTGGAAGTCTAGAACCAGGGGACATAGTCTTAGGATAAGGGTTAGGCCACTTAGGACTGAGATAAGGAGAAACTTCTTCACTGAGTTGTTAATCTATGGACTTCCCTGCTGCAGCGAATTGTTGGTGTCAGTTCAGTGTATATATTCAAGGGGGAGTTAGATATGGCTAAGGGGACCAAGCGGTATGGAGAGAAAGCAGGAAATGGGTACTGAGGGAATGACCAGCCATGATATTGAATGGTGCTGCAGGTGCAAAGGTCTGCAGGGCCTACTCCTGCATCTATTTTCTGAGTTTCTAACCCTGGGCCCTTCCCCTGGTGTCTCCGTATTTCAAACTCGTCCTATTATTGACATTTTTATACATAATCTCCTTTCATGGTTTCGGTAAACAAAACCCCAAGAATGGTTTGACATGCCCTTCCAATGGTAATCTAGCACAAACACTAATTAAACAGTGAGGGCCTGTGTAAATGAAGTATTCCTTGCCACTGTGGCAGGTACAATACACCAAGGCCACAGACTGAAGCTGATCGATCGGGATTTACAGGTTTCATTCGCTTGAGGTCACGTTAAGTACCCCCGGGGATGATTCAGTGATGGACACATGAAGGCTGGTCTTCGACAGATCACTCTGGTTGTTGATGGAATGGAGGATGACATTCATTTCACAACAAGCTGCTGTTTTGACTCTCCAATAACTGTACAACAGGAGCCCGGGGGGGGGGGGAGGAGTTGTACTGGGAAATGTGTTGATGTCCTTCGAGTATGGAGAGGGCGCTGGGCATTGGGAGACAATTCGCCCCTTGAACTGTAAGAGCTTCCATTGCTTAAATGTTTATAGTGACATCAGTTAGGTTCAGAGTTGAAGAGCTGGAGTCCGAGCTTCAGACCCTGATACAGCAGGGAGTGGGAGAGTTATCTGGCCACTGTGTTCCAGGAGGCAGTCACGCCCCTTAGGTGAAATAATTAAAAGTTGGTCCGTGGTCAGTGAGAGTTGGGCGATGGAGCCTCCACGCTGGCTCTTGTCCGACACGTTCAATTTACTTGCTCCGTGTGGACGAGGGCAGGGACTGCAGGGCGAATGGGAAAATTGACCACAGCACCGTGCTACAGGGGCCGTTCAAGTGGTGAAAGTAAAAAGGAATATTAGTGGTGGAGGGCAGTAAATTTAGGGGGATAGATACTGTTCTCTGCAACGGAGAGAGTGAGTCCCGAAGGTTCTGTTGCCTGCCTGGTGCCAGGCTTAAGGACATCTCCTCTGGGCTGGAGAGGAATTGGAGTGGAGGGGAAGATCCCGTTGTCGTGGTCCACGCAGGTAGCAATGATATAGCTAAAGCAAAAAGGAGGTTCTGCTGAGAGAGTATGAGCTGTTAGGCGCTATCTTAATACATAGAACCACAAACGTAATAATCTCTGGGTTACTACCTGAGCCATCAGCAAATGTGCATAGGGCACATGAGATCAGAGAGATGAACGCGTGGCTCAAAGATTGGTGCGGGAGGAATTGCTTTTTATTTCATGGGGCATTGATTCATGGGTGAGAACGAGTTGTTTTGTTGGGATGGGCTTCACTTGAATCAGGCTGGGACCAGTGGTGAATTGATTAACTCGGGCTGTAGAAAAAGCTTCAAATTAAATAGGTGTAGTAGGTTTCAGGTGATGGGAACATTTTCGAAAGTCAGAGGCAGCAGAAGGCAATAAAGCAGGGTAACGATGGGGCTAATGATAACTGGAGTGCAACAGGAAGGAGCAGAATGTTTAAAATTGAGTGCAACAGGAAGGAGCAGAATGTTTAAAATTGAGTGCAACAGGAAGGAGCAGAATGTATAAAATTGAGTGCATCAGAGAGTGGGGTCAAAGCCGGGAAAAATAGTGACAAGACAAAATTAAAAGCTCTTTATCTGAATGCACGCAGCATTCTTAACATGACATGAGTTGACAGCACAAATACATATAAATGGGTTATGATCTGATAGCCATTACAGAGTCGTGGTTGCATGGTGACCAAGGCTGGGAACTGAATATTCGGAAGTATTTGACAATTGGGTCGCATCAACAAAAAGGAAAAGGAGGTGGGGTAGCAGCGTTAATAACGGATGAGATCAGTGCAGTAGTGAGAAATGATAATGGATTAGAAGATAAGGATGGAGTGGAGATAAGAAATAAAAAGGGGAATAATTCATTGGTGGGTGTTGTCTATAGGACCCTAACAGTAGCTACACTGTTGGGCAGAGAATAAATCAACAAATAATGTAAGATCGGTCGCACCCCTTCTCGCCCGACACTGTCAAAGGCCAGCTGGTTGATCACTTTGTGAAGCACGTTGGGACATGTAGTTGAGTTAAGCCGCTATATAAATGCCAGCTGGCCTTTGACAGTTCCCGGCGAGGAGGGGTATGTTATGTTTTATGAGCCTCCATTATCATTTTTGTAAAATGGATGTTGTGTTATACACATTTCTCTGGACCCTGTCTTGCTGCTCAGGGGAAATCATTGAATAACTCCGGGCTAACAAATGACTGTAAACCAGATAAAAGGTTTTTGGGACTAGGTCCACGCGCCCAGCTGTGCTCTGTCTTTGTTACATTGACTGCGCTGGACAGGGTTACAGTCTGACATTTCAGAACAGTCAGAGCACCATACACATTCTGGCCACTGCTGGAATTACAGGACGTAGGGCTTACAACCTGACTCGTATTAAAGACATTGTCATTTCTGTTATGTTCATAATAAAGTGATGCAACTGAGTACTGTAGACAATGAGTAAGTGTTATAGTTGTTCCTTTATTCAAACTCCAGATTGCTGGCATAGCGTGGGAGGGCTGCTTATATACATTGCTCACAAGGGATGCTGGGATCCCTTTGGACTCCAGCAGATACGCCCTCTAGTAGCGGTTTTATACAAGTTGCCTGGGGTTGCATACATAACATCACTCCCTCCCAAAGTCAATAGTAAACTTATTTACACGGTGAGACTTTCTGGGTCTTTTCGGTCCCTTGTCAATCATCTCGGTACACATGCGGCTGTGGGTGAGTTCGTTGGTGCTTTGCTGGGATGGTGAGTTCAGTTTCGTGATCAACCGTGATTTCGGTTGCCACATCTATGTATCTTGGAGGACAGAAGTTGATGGTGTCATCAGCGGGATGCTCGTGACAATTTGGTTTGGTCCAAATGCTTTCTGCAAGTTAGTCCATTGGCAAGTTTGACCTGAAACACCCTACTCCCTCCTTTGGCTATGACAGTGCCAGCAAGCCATTTGGGACCATGTCCATAATTGAGTACAAATACAGGGTAATTGACTTCAATGTTGCGTGACAAGTTTGTGCAATCATGATAACTGCTTTGTTGATGCCACCTGCCCTCGACGTGATCAGGGTGGACAAGAGAGAGCCTTGTTTTGAGCGCCCCTTTCATGAGCAGCTTGGTTGGGGGAACCTAGGTAAGCCAGTGGGGTCTGGTGTGGTAGCTGAGCAAGACTCGGGACAGTCAGGTCTGTAGGAAACCTTCCGATATGCATTTCATACTTTGCTTGATGGTTTGAACTGCCCGTTCTCCCTGACCGTTGGATGCGGGCTTGAACGTGGAGTTGTGACGTGCTTCATCCCATGGCGGGTCATGAATTCTTTCAATTCAACACTGGTGAAGGACGGCCCATTGTTGCTGACAAGGAGATCGGGCAGGCCATGCGTGGCAAACATGACTCTTAGGCTTTTGATGGTGACAGTGTGCGTGCTTACAGGCATTATTACACGTTCAATCCATTTTGAATAAGCATTTACAACAACCAAAAACATCTTGCCTAGAAACGGGCCCGCAAAGTCAACGTGGATTCTCGACCACGGTTTGGAGGGCCATGACCACAAACTTAGCAGTGTCTCTCTGGGTGCATTGTTCAGTTGCGAGCAACTGTTGCATTGGCGCATGCACGACTCTAAGTCTGAGTCGATGCCCGGCCACCACACATGGGATCTGGCTATAGCTTTCATCATTACTATGTGGGGGTGGGTACTGTGTAGCTCGCGTATGAAAGTTTCAATGTCTTTCTTCGGCCAAACTACGCGATTACCTGAGAAAGACAGTCCGCCTGTGTAGACATTTTGTCTTTGCAGCGCTGGAACAGCTGGATCTCTTCATGCATCTCCACTGGGATGCTGGACCAGCTCCCATGCAGGACACCGTTTTTTTTTTAGAAGTGACGGTAAAGGATCCTGGCTGGTCCAGATCCTGATTTGGCGGGCCGTAACGGGTGACATTTTGTTTTCGAATGCATCCAGCAGCAAGAGCAAGTCTGCAGGCTGTACCATTTCCACCCTGGTGGTGGGCAATGGTAGACGACTGTGATCATCAGCACAGTTCTCTGTCCCGGTCTGTGGTGGATTACACAGTTGAATGCAGCCACCGTGAGCGCCCATTTTTGGATGCGGGCAGAGGCATTGGTATTAATCCCTTTGCTCTCTGATAATAGCGATAGTAGGGGCTTATGGTCAGTTTCTAGCTCAAACTTGAGACCAAACAGATACTGGTGCATTTTTACACCCCAGAAACGCATGCCAGAGTTTCTTTATCAAACATGCTATAGGTCATTTCGCCCTTAGAAAAACTCCTGGATGCATAGGCGACCGGTTGCAATGGTCCAAATTCGTTAGCTTGTTGTAACACGCACCTGACCCCAGATGAAGACGCATCACAAGCTAGCACTAAATGTTTTCATGGGTCATACAAGACAAACAGTTTGTTGGAACATAACAGATTTCTGGCTTTCTCAAAAGCAGCCTCTTTTGATTTCCCTCTTATCCAGTTGTCTCCCTTGCATAGCAGCGCATGTCGGGGTTCTAACAAGGTGCTTAACGCGGGTAGGAGATGAACAAAATAGTTGAGTCCCAGGAACGGCCGCATCTCCACAACATTCTGTGATCTTGGTGCGTTCTTGATGGCCTCCGTCTTGGCGTCAGTGGGTCTGATGCCATCTGCTATGAATCTTCTCCCTAAGAACTCGACCTCTGGCGCCAGGAAAACAAACTTCGAGTATTTCAACGTGAGTATCATGTGATCTCGCCGACTTAGAACCTCTTTCAGGTACTTCAAGTGTTCGATGCTGTCCTGACCTGTGACTAGTAAGTCGTCGTGGAAAACCACAGTGCCTGGAACAGATTTTAGTAGGCTCTCCATGTTCCTTTGGAAAATTGCCGCGGCCATTCACTTCCCAAATGGGCATCTATTGTAGATGAACAGACCTTTGTGCGTGTTAATGCAGGTGAGTTCTTTCGAAGATTCTGCCAGCTCCTGCATCATGTAGGCCGAGGTCAGGTCCAACTTGGTGAACATCTTTCCTCCAGCCAGGTTCGCAAATAGGTCGTCTGCCTTGGGTAGCGGGTACTGGTCCTGTAGGGAAAAATGGTTAATCGTTAGAAACATATAACATTCTGATGGGACTGGACAGGTTTGATGCAGGAAGACTGTTCCCAATGTTGGGGAAATCCAGAACCAGAGGACACAGTCTAACGATAAGGGGTAAGGCATTTAGGATTGATATGATGAGACACTTCTTCACTCAGAGTTGCTAACCTGTGAAATTCTCTACCGCAGTGAGATGCCAGCTCATTGGATATATTCAAAAGGGAGTTAGATATGGCCCTTATGGCTAAAGGGATCAAGGGGTATGGAGTGAAAGCAGGAAAGAGGCACTGAGGTGAATGATCAGCCATGATCTTATTGAATGGTGGTGCAGGCTCGAAGGGTCGAATGTCCTACACCTGTACCTATTTTCGATCTTTCTATGTTACTTTATAGTCCTCAAAAATTCTGACCGAGCCGTTGCCTTTTGAGAACTGGAACAATAGGACTGGCCCACTCATTGAACTGCACCAGCGATGATGTCTTCTTGCTGCAGCTCAATTTCCACTTTCTCTTGCATCATATATGGCACTGCCCGTGCCTTGTGGTGGATGTGTCATGTACTGGGAACCAAGTCGATGTGCACTTTTGCCCCTGAGAAACTTCCGATGCCTGGCTCAAACAACGATGGGAAATTGCTCAGAACCTGGGTACATGAGGCATCGTCAACGGATGAGCGTGCTCGGATGTCGGCCCAGTTCTAGCCGATTTTTTTTCGAGCCAGGTTCAGCCGAGCAGTGTGGGACCATCTCCAAGTACAATCCATAGTGGGAGTTCGTGCACTGCTCCATCATAGGAGACTTTTACTGCTGCACTGCCAATTACAGGGATTAGCTCTTTAGTGAAAGTTCTGAGCTTGCTATGAATACGGCTCAGCTTGGGCCTGTGTGCCTTGTTGCACCACAGCCTGTCGAAGGCCTTTTTGCTCATGTTTGACTGACTTGCATCCGTGTCCAGTTCCCGGGATATTGGAAATCCTTCCAATTCGACTTTTAGCATGATCGGTGGATATTTCGTGGTGAAGGTGTGTACCCCGTACACTTCTGTCTCCTTTGTTCGAGTCTCCAGTTCAGCCTGATCCACGATTGATCTGCCCTCCTCTGCAACTGGTGCTTTGCAGGGTTTGCAGCTCGTCTGCACATTCACTGGAGGTGTCACATTGTTCCACAGCATTAACACAGTGTTTAAAGCGGCATTGATGGGCTTGATGATGACCTCCACAGCGCCAACAAAATCATGCTTGACGAATCTTCTGGAATTTTTGAGGATGTTTCCAGTAGAATGGACAAGGGAGAACCAGTTGATGTGGTATATTTGGACTTTCAGAAGGCTTTCGACAAGGTCCCACACAAGAGATTAATGTGCAAAGTTAAAGCACATGGGATTGGGTAGTGTGCTGACATGGATTGAGAACTGGTTGTCAGACAGGAAGCAAAGAGTAGGAGTAAATGGGGACATTTCAGAATGGCAGGCAGTGACTAGTGGGGTACCGCAAGGTTCTTTGCTGGGGCCCCAGCTGTTTACACTGTACATTAATGATTTAGACGAGGGGATTAAATGTAGTATCTCCAAATTTGCGGATGACACTAAGTTGGGTGGCAGTGTGAGCTGCGAGGTGCATGCTATGAGGCTGCAGAGCGACTTGGATAGGTTAGGTGAGTGGGCAAATGCATGGCAGATGAAGTATAATGTGGATAAATGTGAGGTTATCCACTTTGGAGGTAAAACAGAGAGACAGACAATTATCTGAATGGTGACAGATTAGGAAAAGGGGAGGTGCAAAGAGACCTGGGTGTCATGGTACATCAGTCATTGAAGGTTGGCATGCAGGTACAGCAGGCGGTTAAGAAGGCAAATGGCATGTTGGCCTTCATAGCGAGGGGATTTGAGTACAGGGGCAGGGAGGTGTTGCTACAATTGTACAGGACCTTGGTGAGGCCACACCTGGAGTATTGTGTACAGTTTTGGTCTCCTAACCTGAGGAAGGACATTCTTGCTATTGAGGGAGTGCAGCAAAGGTTCACCAGACTGATTCCCGGGATGGCGGGACTGACCTATCAAGAAAGACTGGATCAACTGGGCTTGTATTCACTGGAGTTCAGAAGAATGAGAGGGGACCTCATAGAAACGTTTAAAATTCTGACGGGGTTAGACAGGTTAGATGCAGGAAGAATGTTCCCAATGTTGGGGAAGTCCAGACCTAGGAGACACAGTCTAAGGATAAGGGGGAAGCCATTTAGGACCGAGATGAGGAGGAATTTCTTCACCCAGAGAGTGGTGAACCTGTGGAATTCTCTACCACAGAAAATTGTTGAGGCCAATTCACTAAATATATTCAAAAAGGAGTTAGATGAAGTCCTTACTACTAGGGGAATCAAGGGGTATGGTGAGAAAGCAGGAATGGGGTACTGAAGTTGCATGTTCAGCCATGAACTCATTGAATGGCGGTGCAGGCTAGAAGGGCCGAATGGCCTACTCCTGCACCTATTTTCTATGTTTCTATGTTTCTATGTTAACTGCCTGGCATTAACAATCGATGGCGGACTCTGGGTCATCTGAAGTCGCGCAGTTGCCAGCGTGTACGTTCTGCCATATGCATTCCTGCCTGAAAACAACGTTATTTTGTGTACAGTACTTGCCAAAACCACTTTATGCTGCGAAATTTGTTTGGTGTTATCGCTGGTGGACATAAGTGCCTGGGCTATTGTTATGGCTTTGCTCAGCTCCGGTGTTTCAACAGTTAATAGTTTGCGAAGGATAGCCTCATGGCCAAAGCCAAGCACAAAAAAGTCTCTTAGCGTTTGCTCAAGGAATCCATTGAATTCGCAATGTCCTGCAAGGCGTCTTTGTTTGGCGACGTAGCTCAACACTTCCTGGCTTTCAGACCGCTGACACGTATAGCATCGATACCTTGCCATCAGAATGCTTTCCTTCATATTTAGGTGCTCCCGGACCAGCATTCACAATTCCTCATACGATTTGGTTGTTGGTTTCACCGGAGAAAAAAGATTCTTCATGAGGCCATAGGTTGTTGCGCCAGAGATGTTGAGGACGATCGCCCTTCGTTTGGCAACGTTCTCATCCCCTTCCAGCTCATTGGCCACGAAGTATTGGTCGAGTCACTCCAGAAAGGCATCCCAATCATCCCCAACCGAGAATTTCTCCAAAATATCAACAGTTCTCTACATTTCCACGTGGTCATTTGTTATCTCATCGCCAGTTGTCATGCTCATCATAAAGTAATGCAACTGAGTATTGTATGCAATGAGTAAGTGTGACCTTAGCTCCTTTTTTCAGAGTCCATAATGCTGGTACAGCGTGGGAGGCCTGCTTATATACAGTACTCCTAAGGGATGCTGGGATTCGTTGTGTCTCCAACAGGTAGGCCCTCGGGTGGCGGTATTATACAGGTTGCCTGGGGTTGCATACATAACAATTTCCAGTTGGACTAAGGATGAATCCCACTGATTCTCAGAGCCTTTAAAAGGAGGAGTTTGAACAGGGATCTTTCCACCACAGGGATCACATGAAGACCATTCCAGGAGATGTGGTCTCTGCGGGGAGTTATAATATAACTCTTCACCACATTCAGGTTAGAAGGTGACCGCGGGGATTGAAGGGACAGTGTGGAAACTGAATTGGCTCTCAGACAAACAGCAGAGAGTTGTGGTGAACGGTTATTTATTGGACTGGAGGGAGGTATACAGTGCTGTCCCCCAGGGCTCGCTATTGGAACCACTGCTCTTTTGATATTTATCAATGGTCTGGCCTTGGGCAGACAGGGCATACTTTCAAAGTATGTAGATGGCAGCAATCTCAGAAATGAAGTAAACAGTGAGAAGGATAGTAATAGAAATCAGGAGTACATAAAAGATTGGTGAAATGGGCAGACACATGGCAGATCAAATTTAATGCAGAATGGTTTGAAGTGATGCATTTTAGAAGGAAAAATGAGCAAAATTGAATGTAATAGGACAATTTTAAAAGGTCTGCAGTAAGGGAGAGAGCTGTTGGTTTACGGACGCAAATCTTTCATGTTATTATCATCATCATAGCCAGTTCCTCGGAATCGAGGACGTCATGCTTCCACTCCCAAAGTGAGTTTTTTGGTGGCTGAACAGTCCAATACGAGAGCCACAGACCCTGTTCCAGGTGGGACAGACATTCGTTGAGGGAAGTGTGGGTGGGGCTGGTTTGCAATGCGCTCCTCCACCAGCCTGTTCCCACCACACAGCACTGCCCTCCAATCATCAAGATTCACAGCGCATCCCTCGACAATATGGACCATTTCCCATATCTCGGGAGCCTCTTATCAACAAAGGCAGACTTTGATGCGGAGATTCAACATCGCCTCCAGTGCACCAGGGCAGCTTTCGGCCGTCTGTGGAAAAGAGTGTTTGAAGACCAACCCCTCAAATCGTTCATGTTAATACGGCTGTTAAACATTCAAACTGCAGCCTTCGCTTTATAGCTAATGGAATAGAGAACAAAAGCAAGGAAGTTATGTTAAACCTTTATAAATCATTGGTTGGGCCTTAGCTAAAGTACTCTGACCAATTTTGGGCACCACAATTTAGGAAGGATGTCAAGGCCAGAGAGAGGGTGCAGACAAGATTTACCAGAATGGGACCAGGGATGAAATATTCATTTATGTTGTGAGACTAGAGAAGCTGGGGTTGTGCTACTTGGAGAAGAGAAGTTTAAGGGGAGATTTAATAGTGGTGTTCAAAACCATGTGGGGTTTTGACAGAGCAGATCATTAAAAACTGTTCCCATTGCAAGGATGCAAGGAGGGTGGGTAACCAGAGGACACAGATTTCAGATAATTGGAAAAAGAGCCAGCGGGGAGATGAGCTGAATGTATTTTTCTGCGAGTTGCGGTCTGGAATACACTGCCTGAAAGGCTGGTGGATTAAGTTCAAATAATGACTTTCAAAAAGCAATTGCATATGTCCTTGAAAAGGAGTAACTTGCAGGGCTATGGGGAAATATCACGGGATTGGGATTGATTTGATCGCTCTTTCATAGAGAGGGCACAGACACAATGGTCCGAATGGCCTTCTGTGCTGTATCATTCGATGATCCCAGGAGATGGGGTCACTGAGAGGGGTTAGGAGTGGTGCTGAATCAATGTTCCCCAATGTGCATGGGATGGAAGCAGCCTCTCTCTGCACCGCAAGCTACCGAGTGTCTCATTGACACAAACAACACTATTATCATTTACAGTTATAGGTTTCTTTAGTTAATAAGACATGATGTCTGAATTATATTAGTGCTGCCTCCATAAGAGGGGAACTTGAGGAGCTGTGCCGTTAAATGCCGGTAATTGCCGATTTAAATTCAAACATCTGCACCGTTTTTAAAGGAACACTAGCAATCAAAACCGTAACTTGACAAAAACAAATTAAAAGGAAACTGAACAAATTAAATTAAAATTCTAAACGCACCCATCATGGAAGGCCTCGCGTAGGGAGCCCTCCATTCGGCGCTTGGGGAACTGTCTATTGACTCAAGGTCACATTTATTGGTTTATTAGAAACAGGCCCCATCTCCGTGTGAGCCGTGGGAATGCGGGTTGATGTTCGGGAGTCCGTGGGCCGCGGACTGAGCCTCAGGCTGATTGGGACATTCATTTACTGCGGGTTAAACAGCGCTGGGATAAAAAGGGGGAGTCGGCTTTACAGCCTCACTTACCTGGGAGGGTTCGCTTGTTATAATGGAAGGGTTGTGGATTCTGGGCTTGTTATTTGTTGCAATCTGTTCATCTCAACCGCCCTCTCCTTCTCGCTGCGGATAAATGTTGGTTGTCTCCCAAATTCCGCCAAGACTGTGGCTTTCCGGGAATTGAAGGCAGTGAGTGTGTGTTGGGAGAGGCTGCTGCTTTGATGCCGGGAGCCGGGATGTGCCGCCGTATTTCTATTCACTGGACAATCTGTCAGGTGGGTGTATTCTCGGGCCGTCGATATTGTGGGCCAGCGCTTTCCAGGACCATACGCAATCCAGCTGCACTCGGGGATTCCCTGGACAGTATACTCTCTCCCCCTGTCCTGAAACATCAGGTGGCGTTTCAAACCTCTCCACTCTGCGAGTAGAACTGAGGGTGGGTCTGGGACCCTCCCCTCGGGGGATGGTGGGTTTGGGAGCTTGTGCATCAGATACTGAAGGCAGCAGTTTGACCCTGACCCAGTATCTGAACCTCTAACCATTCTGTTGCCGAATGTGACTTGGAAGTCGATGGTTGAATCGCCTTGTGTCGTTGTCCAGGATAGGAGGGCAGTGTGAAGGAGCCCAGATTCCTGCTGCCTCTAACCATTTGCTTAGATTAATTTCTATCAATGAGACCTGGGCCCTTTAAACACAACCAGACCAGTGATGAGCTGGTCAATGGGTTTCTATTAGATGGAGAATGGGAGGGGATGGAAACAAGACGGTGGTCCTGACCTGGGTGGAGTTTCTCGCCCTCCCGGTAACGGTTCCCTTGCCACCCCCCGTGCAGCAACTAACCGCCTGTCATTGACTATCTTGCAGTGTGCACCAAGGATGGGCGGGTCCTGATTGCCATCTCCAAGGATTTGACGCTGCCTCCTGTAAACCTGACCACGGTCCATCTGAAGGATGGACACGGAGCTGAGTGCAGTCCGACCGTGGCCTCTGCAGACACTGTGCTCTTTCAGTTCGCAGTCACTGAGTGTGGAACTACTCAGCGGGTAGGTATTGTGGGCTGGGAGCCGCACCAATGGCTGTCAGTCGGGTGAGGGTATCTAAAGGGTAATGTGGGCCTTAAAGGCAATACATGTGATAGACAATAAGGGAATGGCAGACGTGCTCAATGTCTTTACAATCTGAAAATGGAACGAAGGGGAACTAAACTTCTATAACTTAAGAAATGGGAACAGGAGTAGGCCCTATGGCCCCTCGAGCCTTCTGTCATTTAATATGATCATGGCTAATCCGCTAGTGGCCTCTGGTGCACTTCCCTTCCCGCTCCCCATAATCCCTTCTAGCCTTATCGGTTACGAAACTGTACTTCTGCCTGTGAATGTATTCAATGTTCCAGCTTCCACAGCTCTGAAGCAGCGAATTCCATAGATTCACAAACCTCAGAAGAAAGTCCTCCTCATCTCAGTTTTAAATTGGTGTCTTAGATTATGCCCCTCTAGTTCTCATGTCCCCTCAGTGGAAGGATCCACCTTTTCAAGCTCTCTCATAATCTTACACGGGTTGACAAGATCACCTCTCATTCATCTGCATTCTGATGAGTAGAGGCCCAACCTACTCCACCTGTCATAATTCAACTCCCTCAACTCTGAAATCAACCGAGTGAACCTTCTCTGAAATGCCTCCAAAGCAAGTATGTCCTTTTCTGAATATGGAAACACAAAATTCTATGCAGTAATACATGTGTGACCGCACAAATACCCTGTATAACTAGAAAAGAATTCCCTGCTTTTATACTCTATTCCCTTTGCAATAAAGGCCAAGATTCCATTGGCCTTCCTGATCACTTGCTGTACCTGCATACTATCCTGTGTTTCATGCACCAGTACCCCCAGGTCCCGCTGTACTGCAACACTTTGCAATTTTTCATTTTAAATAACTTGATATTGGATATGTTTCTGATCAAGTGCATGACCTCACACTTTCCAACATTGTACTCCATCTGCCAAATGTTTGCCCACTCTCTAAGCCTGTATTTCATTTTGCAGATTTTTGTCCTGTACATGTGTTCCTGCCATCTTTGTATCGTCAGCAAACTTGGCTGTTACATTTGGTCCCTTACAAGTTATAGATTGTAAATAGTTGGGGTCCCGGCACTGATTCCTGTGGCACCTCACTAGTTACTGATTGGCAACTTGATGATGATCCATTTATCCCGACTCTGTTTTCTGTTCGTTTGCCAATCCTCTATCCATGCTAATATGGTATTGCCAACCCCTTGAACTTTTATCTTGTGCACTAACTATTTATGTGGTACCTTGTCAAATACCTTCTGCAAGTCCAAATCCACTGGCTCCCCTTTATCCACCCTGTTCGTTACTTCCTCAAAGAATTCTAGCAAATTTGTCAAACATGACTGTCCCTTCATAAATCCATGCTGACTCTGCCTGACAGAATTATTTTTTCCCAATGTCCTGCTGCTTCTTTAATAATGGGGAAAATGTTGGAGTCCAATCACATGTTAGGCTAACTGGTCTACATTTTCCTACTTTTTGTCTGCCTCCTCTTAACTAAGAGCATTACACTAGCAGCTTTCCAAACTACTGGGACTGCCCCAGAATCCAGGGAATTTTGGTAAATTACAAACTATGCATTCACTATCTCAGCCACTAATTCTCAAGACGGTATGATGCAAGCCGTCAGGTCCAGGTAATTTATCTGCCTTTAGTCCCATTATTTAACAGAGTACCACCTTTTGTGATCTGTTTTCCCCACCCTCTACCACATGGCACCTTGACTATTCACTCTTGGGGTATTTTTAGTGTCCTCTACTGTAAAGACTGATACAGAATATTCAATTTCTGCCAACTCCATGTTTTCCCCCATCCCCATTAATTCCCTGGTCTCTTCCTCTAAGGGACCAACATTTACTTTAGCCACCCTTTTCCTTTATTATATACCTGAAGAAACTCTTGCTCTCTTTGTATATTTCATGCTTGTTAACTTTCATAGTCTATCTTCCCTTTCTCGTTTAGTTATTTTTTTGCTGGCTTTTTAAAAGCTTCCCAGTGTTCTGTCCACCCACTAGTTTTGCCCAGTGTGTACCTTTTTTTTTCAATTGAATACCATCCTTTAGTTAGCCACGGATGACTATCTATTCTCATACCATTTCTGTCTCACTGGAATATATTCTGTTAAGAAATCTGCTTAAATGTACGCCACTGTTCATCAACCATCCTACACATTAATCTATTTTCCCAGTCCACTTTAGCCAACTTGGCCCTTGCACCTTCATAGTCTCCTTTTTTAATTAAAGCTTAGTATGCTGTATAGAGATCCAACTTTCTCACCCTCCATCTGAATTACAAATTCAGATCATGCTATGATCACTCATTCCAAGGAGACACTTTATGAGGAGATTTTGTTAATTCTGTCTAATTACACAAGGACCAGATCGAAGATAGCCTGCATCGTGGTTGGTTGTTACATACTGCTCAAGGAACACGTTCCTTATGCATTCTATGATCTTTCCTCAAGGCTACCCTGATGTAGTTGCATTGATGTGTTAGGATGAGGAAAGTTTCTCTCTGGTGGAGTCCCGATCCAGGGGGCATAGCAATAAAAATAGAGCTCGGTCAGTCAGGGTGATGTCAGGAAGCACGTCACAAGCTTGGTGGGAATCTGGAACTCCGCTCCGAAATCGCTGAGGCTTGGTCCATTAAATTTCCTAACTGTGATTTGAGATTTTCTTGGGCTTGGGTATTAAGGGCTACAGAACCAAGGTAATTGGATAGTTAGTCAGCCATGATCTAATTGGGAGGTGGAATACTGTCAAGGGGCTGAATGGCCTACTCCTGTCCCTCTGTACTGATGGTCTTCTGTCTCTTGTAGCTGGACGGGGTGAACGCCGTGTATGAAACAGATGTGTTGGGTCAGTTTGAGATCTTGGATGGAGCTTTGGGATCGGTGACCCGGGACAGCCCCTTCAGGTGAGAATGGGAGCACATTGAGCGGGGAGAGAAGGTGAGGAGCTGAATTCTCCAGCCGTGTCCGTTCTCTTGCAGGCTCCATGTCCAGTGCAGTTACAAGGGAAGCCAGGAGTCGGAACTGCAGGTGAAGCCCCGAGTTTACACCCTTTCTCCACCACTGCCTGCCACTGATGCCGGGATCCTGGTTCTGGAGCTGAGAATAGCGAGAGGTAGGGAGTGCAGCTGATGGCTAGTGTCCAACTTCAGGCTCTCTCTCCAAATAGTGCCCGCCCTTCATCTTTCTCTTTTCAGATGGTGGCTACCGGAGCTGGTACGTGGCCAGTGACTTCCCGATCCTGAGTGTGCTCCGGGACCCCGTGTTTGTGGAGGTTCGTGTCCTGCACCGGAACGATCCGTCCCTTGTGCTGGTGCTCAATGCCTGCTGGGCGACCCCCACCCCCGAGCCGTATTCTGGGCTCCGATGGGACCTCCTGGTGGGCAGGTAAGGCAGTGAGTGAGGGGGCTGGGGGCAGGCTGGGGATTGGGGAGGGGGCGACATGGACTGTGGAGGATCGAACGGGGCAATATTACAAATCTCAGGTCCGGGTTAATTGGTTTAAATGTTCTTTGGAATGTACTTTAGTTTCTTTATCTGGTGTGCTCTCGGGACTTTGGTTTGATGTACCGCTATAAGCCTCGTTCTCTGTTCCAGGTGCTCCCCTCCCCAAATAACCCCCTCTTTCTCTCTCCCAGGTGCCCATTTGTGGGTGACAATTACAAAACCCTCCTCCTCGGCACTTCCCATTTGCGGTTCCCAACTCACCATAACCGGTTTGTATTCAGCACTTTCACTTTCTGGGACCGAGTTTCGGGCCGGGCTCTGACCGGGGAGGTGAGTTTTCTTCAGTGTCTCTCTCTCGGTCACTTGGTTGAACTTGTTCCCGGGTTCTCGCTAACAGTGAGGAGACCCCTGTTGACCCGTTGAATGTAGAAGCATTAATCTCCTGACTGGGATCTGTGGGACTGACCATACCGCCCTGTCTCTTTCCAGGTTTATTTCCACTGCAGTGCTGAGATTTGTTACCCATCCACCCGAGAGAACTGCACGGCTCCCTGCAGCCCCAGTAAGTACCTGGGATCTGACTGGAAACTGAACCCTGATGGGGAGTGCTGGGCGAGGGTCATTTGGACAAGGTCCTTCAGCAAGGGCCCGACAGTGGGCACAGGAGGAGTGTCGTCAATCTGCCGCCTCTGAACTGTTCACCAGTTAGTTTACTACAGAATAGCAATCTGGCTCAGTGTGTCTGATCACATCGTGCCCTGGGTCTGAGTGGAATCCACCACTGGGGTTGGGAACATAGAAACAAAAGAAAAATAAGTGCAGGTGTAGGCCATTCGAGCCTGCACCACCTTTCAATAAGATCATGGCTGAACATTCACCTCTGTACCCCTTGATCCCTTTAGCCATAAGGGCTACATCTAACTCCCTCTGGAATATATGCAATGAACTGGCATCAACAACTCTCTGTGGTAGGGAATTCCACAGGTTAACAACTGAGTGAAGAAGTTTTGCCTCATCTCAATCCCAAAATGGCTTGCCCCTTTTCCTTCGACTGTCCCCTGGTTCTGGACATCCCCCAACATCGGCAACATTATTCCTGCATCTAACCTGTTCAGTCCCATAGGAATTTTATGTTTGAGATCTCCTCATCCTTGTAAACTCCAGTGAATACAGGCCCAGTCGATCCAGTCTCGTCAATCCTGCCATCCCGGGAATCAGACTGGTGAACCTTTGCTGCACTCTCTCAATAGGAGACCAAAACTGCACATCATATTCCAGATGAGGCCTCACCAAGGCTGTGTACAACTGCAGTAAGACCTCCCTGCTCCTCTACTCAACCCCTAGCTATGAAGGCCAACATAGCATTTGCTGCCTTGACTGCTTGCTGTACATGCATGCCAACCTTCAATGACTGATGTACCATGGCACCCAGGTCTTGTTGCACCTCCCCTTTTCCTAATCTGCTGCCATTCAGATCATCTGTTTTCATGTGTTTGCCCCAAGTGGATAAACTCACGTTTATCATTTTCCTGCATTTGCCCACTCACCTAACGTGTACAAGTCACCTGCAGCCTTTTAGCGTCCTCCTCATAGCTCACACTGCCACCCAGCTTAGTGTCATCTGCAAACTTGGAGATATTACTCAATTCCCTCATCCAAATCATTAATGTATCTTGTAAAGAGCTGGGATCCCAGCACTGAGACCTGTGGCTCCCCACTAATCACTGCCTGCCATTCTGAAAAGGACCCGTTTATCCTGACTCTCTGCTTCCTGTCTGCCAGCCAGTTCTCTATCCATCTCAGTACATTACCCCCAATACCATGTGCTTTAATTTTGCACACCAATCTCTTGTGTGGAACCTTGTCAAAAGCCTTTTGAAAGTCCAAATACACCACATCCACTGGTTCTCCCTTATCCACTCTACTAGTTACATCCTCAATATTCCAGAAGATTTGTGAAGCACGATTTCCCTTTCATAAATCCATGCTGACTTTGACCAATCCCATCACTGCTTTCCAAATGTGCTGTTTCATTTTTAATAATTGATTCCAACATTTTCCCCACTGTCAGGTTAACTGGTCTATAATTCCCTGTGTTTTCTATCGCTCCTTTCTTAAAGTAATGTTACATTAGCTACCTTACAGTCCATAGGAACTGATCCAGAATCGATAGACCGTTGGAAATTGATCACCGGTGCATCCACTATTTCTAGGGCTACTTCAATAAATACTGAGATGCAGACTCAGACCCTGGGGATTTATCTGCTTCAATCCCATCAATTTTCCTAAAACAATTTCCTGCCAAATAAGGATTTCCTTCTGTTCCTCCTTCTCACTAGACCCTCAGTCCCCTAGTATTTCCGGAAGGTTATTTGTCTTCCTTTGTGAAAACAGAATGGAAGTATTTGTTTAACTGGTCTGCTATTTCTTTGTTCCACATTATACATTTCTGGGTCTGACTGCAAGTGACCTATGTTTGTCACTAATCTCTTTCTCTTCACACATCTATATTGAAGCTTTTGCAGTCAATTATGTTCACAGCAAGCTTCCCCCTCATACTCTATTTTCCCCCTTCTAATTAAACCCTTTGTCCTCCTCTGCTGCATTACAAAATTCTCCCAGTCCTCAGGTTTGTTGCTTTTCTCGCCAATTTATAAGCCTTTTCTTTGGATTTAACACTATCTTTAATTTCCCTTGTTAGTGACGGTTGAGCCACCTTCTCCGTTTTATTTTTACTCGACAGGGATGTACAATTGAAGTTCATCCAGGTGATCTTTGTTTGCCATTGCCTATCCACCATCAACCCTTCAAGTATCGCTCGCCAGTCTATTCTAGCCAATTCACATCTCATTCCATCGAAGTTACCGTTCCTTGAGTTCAAGACCCTCATGTCTGTATTAACTGTCACTCCATCTTAATGAAGTCTACCATATGCTCACTCTCTTTTCCAAGGGGCCTCACCAAGATTTCTAATTAACCCTTTCTCATTACACATCACCCTGTCTTGGATGGCCAGCCCTCTAGTTGGTTCCTCAACATATTGGTCGAGAAAACCATCCCTAATACGCTCCAGGAAATCCTGCACCACCGCATTGCTACCAGTTTGGTTGGCCAATCAATATGTAGATTAAAGTCGCCCATAACTGCTGTACCTTTTTATTGCACACATCCCTAATTTCGTTGATGCTGCCCCCAACCTCACTGCTACTGTTTGGTGGTCTGTACACAACCCCCCACTCATTTTCTGCCGTATTCTGTAGCTCACCCATACTGATTCCACATCATCCAAGCTAATGTCCTTCCATACTATTGCATGAATTTCCTCTTTAACCAGCAACGCCACCCCACCTCCTTTTCCTTTGTCTATCCTTCCTAAATGTTGAATACCTCTGGATGTTGAGTTCCTGACCAGCATCCTGCTGTAACCAGGAATTCCAGGGTGGGACCGAACCGATATCTGGGGGTGGGGGAGACCTGCCCCATGGGTGGATATCCTGTAACAGCTGGTCAAATTAGTGCTTAAATCTAATCCTTCCCCACGACATCTGACTAGCCATTGCACGGTCAGCGACTGCAAACTTTGCTCGGTTGAAAAGGGTCTTTCTTGGAATAGGGACTGAATCTTAGTCACAGAGTGAACTGTATTTCAAGTCTAATCTTTCTCTGGTGGACGAGGTTTTTCGCATTTGCCATCGGTTTGAACACCTGATTGGGGGCTTCAGGCAGCTGAACATTGAACCATCCACCTTGAGCTCTTGTCTCTTTCCCTTGTTACCCAGAGAGGCGAAGAAGCGCTGATTCCCGGCCTGGGGACTTGGTGACCGCTGATGGCCCCATCATTTTACTGGAAGATGAGCAGAGACTGGCTGTGGCGATCCCCCAGGAAGAGAAAGGTAAAGGAGGACCCTCTGTGTGCAGTGATGCAGTAACTGGTGCCCATCTAACCCTGCCTTCTCCCCACAGATACTGCTGCTGATTCCCCCTCCCATGTCCTTCCTGGAGTAGCGGTTGGGGTAGCGCTGCTCTCCGTGGCCCTGTTGGTCGTGACTGTCGCCATGTGGAAAATGGACAATCGCCACAGGGTGAGCTCCGAGTGCAGCTCTATGGAACTGTAGATGTGTCTGTTGGATAATAAACTCCTGTTCTAGATGAGCCCTGGTCTCGTGTTATCTTTCAAATCCTGGCTGGATTTTACTGTCCTCGGTGAGTTAATTTGTTTGGTTTGACAATCGTTTGTGCCGCTTATGTTGGGTCCCCACCAGCCAAGTTCAGGGCCAGGCTGGTGTGGGTTTGTAATAAATGTATCGGGTGGGAGGGACCGGCACGCTTGCGGTGAACTGTGTTCCTTGCGGAGGGGCCCTGGCCCGTGTCTCTGCCATTGCCGCTTCAATGGGGTCATGGAGACACGGTTTGACAAGCCTGGCGAGTGGTGTTAGGCTGTCGCCTCCCGCACCCCCTGAACATTACTGTCTGTCTCCGGCTATTGAACCTTCAGTTATCACTGAGCTGCCGGCTGCTGCGTGCTGCCGGAGTAACGCCTGTCTAGAGCTTGTTCCCGCTGTGACTGGGTGGCTGAAGATAAATGGTTGGAGATCCCCGCCCTGTCTAGGACCGAATCTCCATGAGCTGGTCTGCAGGGAGCGGGAGGTGTCCTCCACGAGGAGCATCAGTTCCCACACGCACTGGGCTGTGCTCTCTCTCCTTGCTGGAGGGAGGTCAGATGTTCGGAGATAACATGATCTGTAATAGGAGCGGGACAGAGCTGCAGTTCTCCAGGGTCCCCCTGTCTCACCGGTTGGATAAATGTGACTGGGACCCACAGGAATGATGCGCATTGAGAATTTGCATTCAAGATCCCCGGACTGGGCAAAATTATCCAGACCACGGAGTGTCCCGGATAATGGGTAAAATGGGTCAGGGCCCTGGCGGGGCAGGGTGAGAATGGTGACGTAATACATAAAGAAGCTTTGAATCGTAGCATATGATACGTGGTCATTCTGTGCCGGTTCTTATCCGGCCTAATTCCAGCTCGGTCCGTCGCCCTGTAGGTTGCGGCTGAGTGCACATCCAAGTACTTTTTAAATGTGAAGGTTTCTGAAATCATTAATGTATTCCACAAAGCAAGGGAGCGAGAACTGGGTCCCATACAGCCCCACAGGAAGCAGCCATCCAGTCTCCAACTCCCCTCCATCATTACCCTTTGCTTCCTTAGATCCAATTTGCCACACTCCAATGGATCCAATGGGCTTTTACTTTGCCCATCTGGGACATTTCCGCACATCTTGCTAAAATCCATGCAAACTGCATCAAACGTGCACTCATTAACCATCCCTGTTATCTCAAAGAACTCAATCAACGTAGTCAAACATGACCTTCCCTTCTCAAATCCATGCTGACTGACATTGCTTGATCAGTATTTCTAACTGAAGGTTTATAAAGTCCCGCAGAATTAATTATAGTCATTTGGCCATCACCGAGATTAAACTGTCCTGTAACTGCCAGCACCCGCAGTATTTTGCTTTTGTATTAGTGTTTCATTCACTGCCACTTCTCTTCCAGTTATGCCCACCTTGAAGTTCTGCTCTTCTCTCGGATAGGATTTCCGTTTCATCTTTACAATCTGTTTTCCTTATGTTTGATCAAGTATCTGCCAAGACTTGCATTCACAGCAACATCTCTTTTCTCATTAACTCTCTCTGTCTCAGACTGAAAAACAAGGATATATAATTTGGCCAAAATTAGAAGACTGGGAGGTTTTTAAAAACCAGCAAAGAATGACTATAAATGATTAAGGGAAGATAGTCTTTGAAAATAAACCAGCACAAAATGCAAAAACAGCAAGTGTTTCTATAGGTATCTAAAAAGGAAAAGCATGGTTAAACTAAATGTTGGTCCCTTGGAGGACGAGACTGGGGCATTAATAAAGGGTAACATGGAGATGGCAGAAACTCTAAATGGGTATTTGGTATCAGTTTTTACAGTAGAGGACACTAACAATATTTCAACAGTGGATATTCAAGGGGCTGTGGAGGTGGGGGGTAGACTGACCACAATCACTAAGTCGGTGGTACTCAGCAAGATAATGGGACTAAAGGCAGACTAAATCCCTTGAATCTGATGGCTTGCATCCTAGTGTCTTGAGAAGTAGCAGCAGGGATTGTAGCTGCGTTGGTTGTAATTTACCAAAATTCCCTGGATTCTGGCGAGGTCACTGCAGATTGGAAATCTACAAATGTAAAGCGGCTATTTAAAAACAAGAGGCAGACAAAAAGCAGGAAACTATAGACCAGTTATCCTAACATCTTGGTTGGGAAAATGGTCGAGTCCATTTATTAAAGTAGCAGGACATTTGGAAAAGCAAAATTCAGGCAGTCAGCATGAATTTATGAAGGAGAAGTCATGTTTGGAAAAAAATTACTGGAGTTCTTTGAGGATGTAACGAACAGGGTGGATAAAGGGGAACCAGTGGATGTGATGTATTTGGACTTCCAGAAGGCATTTGTCAAGGTGCCACATAAAAGGTTACTGCACAAGATAAAAGTTCATGGGGTTGCGGGTAATATATTAGCATGGATAGAGGATTGGCTAATTAAGAGTGTTGGGATAAATGGTTCATTCTCTGGTTGGCAACCATTAACTAGTGGGGTGTTGCAGGATCAGTGCTGGGAGCCCAAATATTTACAATCTATTAATGACTAAAGAATGGACTGAGTGTAATGAAGCCAAGTGTGCTGACGATACAAAGTAGGGAGGAAAAGCAAATTGAGGAGGACACAATCTGCAAAAGGACCGAGACAGGCGAAGAAAGTGGGCAGGTGGCGAATAATGTTGGAAATTGTGAGGTCATGCACTTGGGCAGAAGAAAAAGCAAAGAGCAAGTTGTTAATTAAATGAAGATTGCAAAGTGCCGCAGTAAAGCGGGCCCTGGGGGTTCATTGTGCATGAAACACAAGGATAGTATGCAGGTACAGCAAGTGATCAGGAAGGCCAATGGTACCTTGATCTTTATTCCAAAGGGGATGGAGTACAAAAGCAGGGAAGTCTTGCTACAGTTATATAGGGTATTGGTGAGGCCACACCTGGAATACTGCATGCAGTTTTAGTTTCCATATTTACGAAGTTATATACTTGCTTTTGGAGGCAGTTCAGAGAAGGTTCACTAGGTTGATTGCAGGGGTGGCTTATGAGGAAAGGTTGAATAGATTGGGCTTCTACTGATTGGGATTCAGAAGAATGAGATGATCTTATCGAAACGTATAAGATTAAGGTGGATGCAGCGAGGATGCTTCCACTGATGGGAAAGACTAGAACTAGAGGGCATGATCTTAAAATAAGGGACTGCCCATTTAAAACAGATGAGGAAAAATTTCTTCTGAGGTTTGTAAATCTGTAGAATTCGCTGCCTCAGAGCTGTGAAAGCTAGGACATTATCTATTTCTGTCTTAAATATATTCAGTTTCTGAAATGATAAGGGAATAAGAGGTTATAAGGAGTGGGTGGGAAAGTAGCGCTGAGTCCATAAACTGATCAGCCATGATCTTATTGAATGCTGGAGCAGGCTCCAGGGGCTCTATGTCCTATACTGTTCCTATGTTCCTATCCACGTGGATTCCACCCTTCATGTTTTGGATCCACCCAGGATTACAGACAACTGATATTCAACATTCCTCCAACCACTGCTCTTGCCGGATCCACGCCACATGCACACTCTCGCTCGCTTCAGCAGCACTGACTCACTATCTGTAAGCTGTCCTGGTCCACAGTTCCATTTCATCCTTTGCCTCGTCCAACGCTTCAACTAAATAACATGTTTCCTTCCTTTCAGGTGTCAAGGATCGTAATCTTCAACTCATGAACACCAACGCCCCCCACCCCCGAAAACGTCTCTCTCTCACCCCAATCTCAACCTCTGCTGTACATTCATTACCCCCTCTGTCCTTTCCCCTCTCTGACCCTGAACAATAAGTCCTCAGCAAAGGCTTGAGCTTCATGCCATTACGTCCCAACCTCAATGAATTATGAGCTCGGCACGATGCTGAGCTCTTTTTCCGCCAACTTTGCCTCCATGCCCATTTCTTCGACCAGGAGTCTTCCCCCACACAGCTGATCCTTTCTCCAGTGTTCAGAATTCTGTCTACCTGGACATTTCCCTCTGGCCTCTTACCCTCTGTTGACCTCTCCATTGCAAATGGTGGATGGGACATCTCAATTTCTCTGCTCCCCTCACTCTAAACTACCTCCCTCTGAACTTGCAGCATTCTGCGCACTCAGATCTAACCCCAACCTTATCATCAAACCTGTTGACAAGAGTGGCGCTGTTGTTGTTTGGCGAACTGACACCTACCTTACAGAGGCTGATCGCCAACTCTCTGACATCTCCTCCTACCTCTCCCTGGACCATGACCCCACCACTGAACCTCAAGCCGCCATTTCCTTGACTGTCACTGACCTTATCTCCTGGAGATCTTCCCTCCACAGCTACCCTCATCGTTCCCCAACCCCGCACAGCGCGCTTCTTCCTCCTTCCCAACATCCACAAACAAGATTGCCTTGGTAGACCCATTGTTTCAGCCTGTTCTTGCCCCACAGAATGATTTCTAATCGACTGTTTTTTTTTTTTCTCCTTGGTCACACTTTTTCCACCTACATGCGTGACTCCTCTAACGCCCTCCATCACCAAGTTTCCAGTTTCCTGGCCCCAACCATCTCCTTTTCACCATGGACGTCCAATCACTTGACACGTCCATCCCTCACCAGGATGATCCGAGGGCGCTCCGCTTCTTCCTCGAGCAGCGGCCCAATATAGAAAATAGGTGCAGGAGTGGCCATTCGGCCCCCCGAGCTTGCACTGCCTTTCAATAAGATCATGGCTGATCATTCCTTCAGTACCCCTCTCCTGCTTTCTCTCCATACCCCTTTATCCCTTTAGCTGTAAGGGCCATATCTAACTCCCTCTTAAATATACCCAATTAACTGGCATCAATAACTCTCTGCGGCAGGGAATTCCACAGGTTAACAACTCTGAAGAAGTTTCTCCTGCGCTCAGTCCTAAATGGCCTACCCGTTATCCTAAAACTTTGTCCCCTGGCTCTGGACTTCCTCAACATTGGGAACATTCTACCTGCATCGAACCTATCCAGTCCCATCAGAATCTTATGCATTTCTATGAGATCCCCTCTCATTCATCTAAACTCCAGTGAATAAATGCCCAGAGGATCCAGTCTCTCATGACAGTCCAGCCATCCCTGGAATCAGTCTGGTGAAACTTCGCTGCACTCCCTGAATAGCAAGAACGTCCTTCCTCAGATTAGGAGACCCAAACTGAACACAATATTCCAGGTGAGAAAGCACTAAGGCCCTGTACAACTGTAGTAATACCTCTCTGCTCCTATACTGAAATCCCCTAGCTATGAAGGCTAAAATACCATTTGCCTGCTTTACCACATGCTGTACCTGCATGCTCAATTTCAGTGACTGATGAACCATGACACCCAGGTCTCGTTGCACCTCCCCTTTTTCTAATCTGCCGCAATTCAGATAATCTGCCTTCGTGTTTTTGCCCCCAAAATTGCTAACCTCACATGTATCCACATTATACTGCATCTGCCATGCATTTGCCCACTCAGATAACGTGTCCAATTCACCCTGCAGCCTTTAGCATCCTCCTCACAGCTCACACCGCCACCCACTTTAGTGTCATCCACAAACTGGGAGATATTACACTCAATTTCTTCTTCCAAATCGTTAATGTATATTGAAAGAGCTGGGGTCCCAGCACTGAGCCCTGCGGCACCCCACTCATCACTGCCTGCCATTCTGAAAAGGACCCGTTTATCCCAACTCTCTGCTTCCTGTCTGCCAACCAGTTCTCTATCCATGTCGGTCCATTACCCCCAATACCATGTGCTTTAACTTTGCACACCAATCCTTGTGCGGGACCTTGTCAAAAGCTTTTTGAAAGTCCAAGTACACCACATCCACTGTTTCTCCCTTGTCCACTTTGCTAGTTACATCCTCACAAAATTCCAGAAGATTTGTCAAGCATGATTTCCCTTTCATAAATCTATGCTGACTTGCTCCGATCCTGTCACTGCTTTCCAAATGCGTTGCTATTTCATCCTTCATGATTGATTCCAACATTTTCCCCACTACTGATATCAGGCTCACCGGTCTATAATTACCTGTTTTTGCTCTCCCTCCTTTTTTTAAAAAAATGGTGTTACATTAGCTACCCTCCAGTCCATCGGAACTGATCGAGTCGATAGACTGTTGGAAAATGATCACCAATGCATACACTATTTCTAGGGTCACTTAGTCTGCATCACAGAGTAATTATCAGGCCCTGGGGATTTAGCAGCCTTTAATCCCATCAATTTCCCGAACACAATTTCCTGCCTAATAAGGATATCCTTCAGTTCCTCCTTCTCACTAGACCGACTGTCCCTTAGTACATTCGGAAGGTTATTTGTGTCTTCCTTCGTGAAGACAGAACTGAAGTATTGGTTCAATTGGTCTGCCATTTCTTTGTTCCCCACTATAAATTCACCTGAATCTGACAGCAAGGGACATATGTTTGTCTTCACTAATCTTTTTCTCTTCCCTATTTATAGAAGCTTTTGCAGTTAGTTTTTATGTTCCCTGCTAGCTTCCCCTCGTATCCTATTTTCCCCCTCCTTAATTAACCCCTTAGTCGTCCTCCTGTTGAATTCTAAATTTCTCCCAGTCCTCAGGTTTACTTTTTTTAGACAATTTATATGCCTCTTCCTTGGCTTTAACACTATACTTAATTTCCCTTGTTAGCCATGGTTGAACCACCTTCCCCGTTTTATTTTTGCTCCAGACAGGATGTACAATTGCTGAAGTTCATCCAAGTGATCTTTAAATGTTTGCCATTGCTTATCCACTGTCAACCGTTTAAGTATCCTTTGCCAGTCTATTCTAGCCAATTCACACCTCAAATCGTCGAAGTTACATTTCCTTACGTTCAGGACCCTAGTTTCTGAATTAACTTTGTCACTCTCCATCTTAAGGAATTCAAATATGTTCACTCTTCCCCAAGGGGCCTCGCACAACAAGATTGCTAATTAGTCCCTTCTCATTACACATCACCCAGTCTAGGATGGCCAGCTCTCTGGTTGGTTCTTCGACATATTGGTCTCTCAAAACATCTCTAATACACTCCAGGAAATCCTCCTTCAGTATATTGCTATCAGTTAGGTTAGTTTAATCAAAATGTAGATTAAAGTCGCCCATGATTACTGCTGTACCTTTATTGCACATCTCCCTTATTTCTTGTTTGATGCTGTCCCCAACCTCACGACTACTATTTGGTGGCCTGTACACCACTCCAACTAACGCTTTCTGCACATTGGTATTCCGTAGCTCCACCCATACCGATTCCACATCCAAGCTAATGTCCTTCCTTACAATTGCATTGAGTTCCTCTTTATCCAGCAATGACAACCCGCCTCCTTCTCCTTTCTGTCTATCCTTCCTAAATGTTGAATACGCCTGGATGTTGAGTTCCCAGTCTTGGCCCCCTGGAGCCATGTCTCCGTGATGCCAATCACATCGTATCCATTAACTGCTATTTGCGCAGTTAATTCATCCACTTTTTCCGAATACTCCTCGCATTGAGGCACAGAGCCTTTCGGCTTGTCTTTTTAACACACTTTGCCCCTTTAGTCCCCATCTGCCTGGCTGAACCTTTCTCACATTGAACAACTTCTCCTTTAACTCCACTCACTTCCTCCAAATTAAAGGTTTTGATATCGAAATCCGCATGGGTTTTCGTGGAATATTCTTTGTTCCAGTCCTATTCGGGTCCCCTCACTCATCTCTTATTCGTGTACATTGATGAGTGCATCAGTGCCGTTTTCTGCTCTCGCCCTGAACTTGAACATTTCATTCACTTTGCATCCAAGTTTCACTCCTCCATCACCTTTGCATGGTCCATCTCTGACTCTTCCCTCCCTTGCCTTATCCATGTCCATCTCTGGGGATAGGCTTTAGACCAGTATCCACTCTAAGCCCACTGACTCCCACAGCTACCTGGACTATACTTCCTCCCACCTCGCATGCGCGAAGGACTCCATTCCATTCTCCCAGTTTCTCCATCTCCATTGCATCTGCTCTGACGCCACCTTTCACACTTGTGCCCCTGACATGTCTTCCTTTTTCCTCAACAGAGAATGCCCCTCCGCTGTGGTTAGCTTGGCCCTCGAAAGTGTCCATTCTATATCCCGCACCGCTGCTCCCATCCCATCCTCCTCACTCCTGAACCATAAAAGGGGTCAGAGGTTCTAGTAAGATGGAGGAAATGAGGGAAATCCTTATTAGTCGGGAAATTGTGTTGGGGAAATTGTGGGGTTGAAGGCCGATAAATCCTCAGGGCCAGATGGAATGCATCCCAGAGTCTTTAAGCAGGTGGCCTCGGAAATAGCGGATGCATTGACAGTCATTTTCCAACATTCCATTGACTCTGGCTACCCTCCATTCCACAGGAACTGATCCAATGCAACCCCACTTTTTTAAAAAAGGAGAGAGAGAGAAAACAGGGAATTATCGACCGGTCAGCCTGACATCAGTAGTGGGTAAAATGATGGAATCAATTATTAAGGATGTCATAGTTGCGCATTTGGAAAGAGATGACATGATAGGTCCAAGTCAGCATGGATTTGTGAAAGGGAAATCATGCTTAACAAATCTTCTGGAATTTTTTGAGGATGTTTCTAGTAGAGTGGACAAGGGAGAACCATTTGGTGTGCTGTATTAGGACTTTCAGAAGGCTTTCGACAAGGTCGTACACAAGAGATTAATGTGCAAAGTTAAAGCACATGGGATTGCGGGTAGTGTGCTGATGTGGATTGAGAACTGGTTGGCAGACAGGAAGCAAAGAGTAGGAGTAAATGGTTACTTTTCAGAATGGCAGGCAGTGACTACTGGGGTACTGCAAGGTTCTGTGCTGGGGCCCCAGCTATTTACATTGTACATTAATGATTTAGACGAGGGGATTAAATGTAGTATCTCCAAATTTGCTCTAAGTTGGGTGGCAGTGTGAGCTGCAAGGAGGATGCTATGAGGCTGCAGAGTGACTTGGATAGGTTAGGTAAGTGGGCAAATGCATAGCAGATGAAGTATAATGTGGATAAATGTGAGGTTATCCACTTTAGTGGTAAAAACAGAGACAGACTATTATCTGAATGGTGCCAGATTAGGTAACGAGACCTGGGTGTCATGGTACATCAGTCATTGAAGGTTGGCATGCAGGTACAGCAGGTGGTTAAGAATGCAAATGGCATGTTGGCCTTCATAGCAAGGGGATTTGAGTACAGGGGCAGGGAGGTGTTACTACAGTTGTCCAGGGCCTTGTTGAGGCCACACCTGGAATATTGTGTACAGTTTTGGTCTCTTAACTTGAGGAAGGACATTCTTGCTATTGAGGGAGTGCCGCCAAGGTTCACCAGACTGATTCCCGGGATGGCGGGACTGACAATCAAGAAAGACTGGATCAACTGGGCTTGTATTCACTGGACGGGTTTAGACAGGTTAGATGCAGGAAGAATGTTCGCAATGTTGGGGAAGTCCAGAACCAGGGGTCACAGTCTAAGGATAAGGGGTAAGCCATTTAGGACCAAGATGAGGAGAAATTGCTTCACCCAGAGAGTGGTGAACCTATGGAATTCTCTACCACAGAAAATTGTTGAGGCCAATTCATTAAATATATTCAAAAAGGAGTTTGATGTCGTCCTTACTACTAGGGCGATCAAGGGGTATGGGGAGAAAGCGGGAATGGGGTACTGAAGTTGTATGTTCAGCCATCAACTCATTGAATGGCGGTGCAGGCTAGAAGGGCTGAATGGCCTACTCCTGCACCTATTTTCGATGTTTCTATGTCCTCACCTCTCAACCTATCAGCCAGCACATTCAATGGATCATCCTCCAGCATGATCCCACCGCAAATCCTATCTTCTCCTCCCCTCACCTCAGCATTGGGAAGGGACCACTCCCTCCATGGCACCTTGGTCCATTCTGCAGTCACCCCTAGCAAAACCCCCTCGTCCCATGGCAACTTTCTGTGCCAGCGCAGGAGATGTAACACCTGCCCTTTTACCTTCTCCATTCCCACTATCCAGGGCCCCAAATACTCCTGGAAGGTGAAACAGCGATTTACTTAGTACCATCAATTTAGTAAACTGAGTAGGCTGCTCACGATGTGGTGGTCTCTATTTTGGGGAGATCAAGCGTAGATTGGGTGACCACTTTGCTGAACACCTCCATTCAGTCCATAATTTGTGACGGAGGTTCTTATTACTTTAATTCTCCGCTCCACTCCCACTCTGACCTCTCCATCCTCGGTCTCCTAAACTGTTCCAACGAAGTTGAATGCAAGCTCGAGGAACAGCACCTCATCTTTACTTTAGGCACTTTACAATGTTCTGGATTCAACATCGAATTCAACAATTTCAGAGCATAGCCGCTGTCAATCTTTGGTTCACTTTCTTCCCCCCAGAATCTGTTTCTTTTTTCTCCTTCATTATCTGGTCATTATCCCGCCATTCACACCCTAACTTAACTAATGATTTTCTAACTTCTCCCCTTATCATTTCAATTTGACCCATCATCCCCTTTCAGTGCTTGTTACGAATCTGTTCTTTGCGAACACACTCCTGTTCTGATGAAGCATCATCGTCTGACGAAGGATCATCGACCCGAAACGTTAAATCTGCGTTCTCTACACAGATGCTGCCTGACCCGCTGAGATTTCCAGTATTTTCTGTTTTTATTCAACATTGCGGCATCCGCATTATTTTTCTTGTGGTGTGCGGCCTGTAATTGTCCGGTTTATCAAGTCCTCCCTTTTTAAACAATGGTCCAACCTTAGCAATTCGCCTACCCTCCGGCACAACTCCTTTAGTCAGGGATGATTGGAAAATGATGCTCAGAGCCTCTGCAATTTCCTTCGTGGCGAGCAGCTCCATGGGTCACTGAATGTGACGGGTCAAGTATTATGTTGGTGTAAAATACAAAAGGTTGTAAATCAGCTGCCCGGGGCTCCTGATTTGAACTCTGGTCCTAAAACACTGAGCCCCTCCCCTGTTGTCTCCGTATTTCAAACGCATCCTATTATTGACAAAACGTTACTCTACTTAGTCTCCCTTCATGGTTTCTGTTAACAGAAGGCCCCAAGAATGGCCTGAACTACCCTCCCAATGGAAAACCAGCGTCAACGCTAATTAAACAGTGAGCGCCTGTGAAAATGAAGGATTCCCTGCCACTGTGGCACGTACAAGACACCAAGGCCGCAGACAGAAGCTGACCGATCGGGAGTTACAGGCTTCATTCGCTTGAGGTCGTCTGCAGTACCCCCACGGCTGTTTTAGTGATGGACACCTGAAGGCTGAACTTCTGCAGATCACTCTGGATGTTGATGGAATGCAGGAGGACATTCACTTCACAACATGCTGCTGTTTCGGCTCTCCAGTAATTGTACAGCAGGAGCTCGGGGTGGTTGTACTGAGAAACCTGTTATACGTCCTTCGAGTATGGAGAGGGCGCTGGGCATTACCAGACAATTCATCCCGTGTGCTGAGAGAGCTTCTGTTGTTTAAATGTTTATCGTGACACCACGGAGTCAGTGAGTTTCCTGAAGAGCGAGGGAGATGAGATTGAAGACCGTTTCTTCTGGAAACGAAAGGTCTGGCTGGAAATCGTGAGTTTTCCCAGGAGCAGAGCATCCAATAATAATAATCAGAATCTTCATCTGAATGTTCATCAATGCTCTGTCGAGGCTGCACCCTTGAATATATCTGTGATCCTAATTGCGAGCTTATCGTCTAGGTTCTATCCAGTAGACTAGCTCTCCAATATCAAATGGTGTTAACTTACCAGTTACCTGAGGAGGCTGGTAGTAAATTTTTGTCCTCATATATTAAGTCAAAATTATTAATCTCAACTGCAAATTTATAATCGAACTGGATTATGGTGAATCACTATGCTATAATTGGACGGCCTAGTGAACTTACGGATTCGTTGGTACTGGAAATACTCAACCAATCTGACCCAATCCATGTAGGACACTTTGGCAAACCAAATAACGATCGATCCCTCCCAGACACTGCCTGTAGTGGGGAACGGGGTTGAACGTGGATGAGGTTAAGGATCCGTCTGTCCTTGATCAATATTCAACTCAAGTTACCAATCCCACTGTTGTTGTTTGGTGTCTGTTGCCCCTATATATTGCCATTTCAGGTGCCTGGATATATTGCACAGGTGCTATGTTGTAACATGTTTGCCCTTCAATGCAACTGATGGTTTCCTTGACTGAGAAAGCACAACGAACTATCTCTGCCCTTCAATAGTACCACTAGTAGTGGGACCCCCACCCTCAGTAATTTACCAGTATTGTTACTCGACCAGCCACACTAACTCTGGCTAGCAGGGCCGACGCTGGGTACTCTGACGAGTGGCTCACCTACTGACCGATCAAAGTCTCTCCAGGTACAACGCTCACACCAGGAGTGTGATGGAACACCCGCCTGGGTAGAATAAGCTGCGGCTTCAAAAACAATTATTCAAAACTGTCCAGCACAGGTGGGTTTGCTTGTCACGCCCTGGTTACCTATTCACCCCTCCGTGGCTGCAGTGTCCATGGTCTATACAGGGCACTGCAGCAACTCCCCAAGGTAACTTCATCAGCACCTCCTTCCTCTGTGACCTCCATCAGTGAAAGGACAAGTGCAGCAATGTTCCTGGGACACCATTCCCTCCATGTCACACACGGCCCTGAATAAAACACATATAACTGTTCCCTCATTGTCTCTGGGTCAATGTCTTGGAATTTCCTGCTGACCTACAATAGGGCAGCACCATCACCACAAGGACTGCAGTGGTTCAAGGAGAAGGTCCATCACCCCCACCGTCTCAGGGCAACTAGGGATAGACAATAAATACAACTGTATCATCACTCAATGCTGACACCACAACAATCTATAGAGAAACGCAAGGTATTCTGGAACAGGCTCTATCTGGGCCTTCCTACACGCAGCCTCTCCACAGATACCGATCGCCAAGAAAGACATAGTGCTCTAAATCACTTTTCAAGATCTCAGGTCCTGTAACAGAAGCTGACATCTGTCCCATTCCTCACACAGCGGCCATGATTGAACATAAGAACACAAGAACATAAGAATTAGGAACAGGAGTAGGCCATCTAGCCCCTCGAGCCTGCTCCGCCATTCAACAAGATTATGGCTGATTTGAGAAACTAGCAGACATCACATAGCTCTAACGCTTATCAAAGTTCACTCGGAGCTGTCACTAAAGCACAGAACCTCAAACTTGTTGTGTTTGTCTTTGCCTGGACTCTACAAGTTTACTATAATTAAAAAATCGCCGTCCACCTGCTCAGCAGTGAGGACGAGGTCGAGTGAATTCACTGTTGAGGGTTCTGCACGCACCTGGCGTATCAGTCATCTGTATCCCTTTCTGTGACACCTCACTCCTGACATTGTCTATCCAGCCCTTCCTTGGTCTTCCTCAGCTTCTTGCTCCATGTCGCTCTGTGTGCAGCATTCTTCATTCTTTGTATCCCGGAAACTTCTCGTGACCCAGCACTCTTCTCCCGATAATAATGTGCAGATAACCTTGCTTCATAAGCTCTCGACTTATTTAAATATAGCTATCCTTCCATATCCCTTTAAGCATTCCAACAGCAGCTGACTCAAGTTCAATCCTTCTTTGTTGTCATCTTCACAATTCCCAATCACTGACACTAACCCACCGAGGTGTACAAACTGTTCCACCTGTTCAACTGCATCCCCTATACTTGTAATCACAACATCTTCCTGAGAATTCCCAAATTAAATGACTTTCATCTTTATTATGTTAATTGTTTATCGAAGTTTTCTGCTGTCCAAGCAAAGCTTGTGAGCCTTATGCACTGGTAGAGTACATAAGGGAGAACCAGTAGATGTGGTGCATTTGGACTTTCAAAAGGCTTTTGCGAAGGTCCCGCAAGAGATTAGTGTGCAAAATTAAGGCACATGGTATTGGGGGTAATGTATTGACGTGCATAGAGAAATGGTTGGCAGACAGCAAGAGTGAGTGGGAACAACGGGTCATTTTCAGAATGGCAGGCAGTGACTAGTGGGGTGTCACAGGGATCAGTGCTGGGACCGCAGCTATTTACAATATTCATTAATGATTTAGATGAAGGAATTTAAAGTAATATCTCCAAGTTTGCAGATGACACTAAGCTGGGAGGCAGTGTGTGCTGCAAGGAAGATGCTAAGAGGCTGCAAGGGGACTTGGACAGGTTAGGTGAATGGGCAACTGCATGGCAGATGCAATATAATGTGGATAAATGTGAGGTTATCCACTTCGGTGGCAAAAACAGGAAGGCAGCTGATTATCTGAGTGGTGACAGATTAGTAAATGGGGACGTGCAACGAGACCTGGGTGTCATGGTACATCAGTCATTGAAGTTAGGCATGTAGGTACAGCAAGCAGTAAAGAAAGCAAATGGCATGCTGGCCTTCATAGCGAGCGGGTTTTAGTATAGGAGCAGAGAGGACTTGCTGCAGTTGTACAGGGCCTTGGTGAGACCACACCCTGAGTATTGTGTGCAGTTTTGGTCTCCTAATCTGAGGAAGGACATGCCTTCTATTGAGGGAGTGCAGCGAAGGTTCACCAGACTGATTCCCGGGATGGCAGGACTGACATATGAGGAAAGACTGGCTCGACTCGGCTTATACTCACTGGAATTTAGTAGAATGAGAGGGGAATCTCAGAGAAACGTGTATAATTCTGACGGGCCTGGACACGTAAGATGCAGTAAGAATGTTCCCAATGTTGGGGAAGTTCAGAACCGGGGACACATTCTAAGGATAAGGGGTAAGCCATATACGACCGAGATGAGCAGAAACTATTTCACCCAGTGGATTGTGAAACTGTGGAATTCTCTGCCACGGAAAGTTGTTGAGTCCAGTTCGTTAGATTTATTCAAAAGGGAGTTCGATGTGGCCGTTACGGCTAAACAGATCAGCGGGTATGGAGAGAGGGCTGGGGTGGGGTACTGAGGTTGAATGATCAGCCATGATCATATTCAATAGTGGTGCAGGATCGAAGGGCTGAATGGCCTGCTCTTGCAACTATTTTCGATGTTTCTATGAGCCAGTCAATGGTCAGCGAATTTGAGATTGTTTCAAACCTGGCCACCTGAGGTGATCCTCCAATATTACCTTTCAGTGCAAGGATCATTACAGCTTCCAGTACTGGATTACATATATCAGGTGACAATGTGCATCCTTATCTCAGCCCAACTGTTGGTCGAACCCATTCTATTTGTGTCCTTCCACTCCAGCGCAAACAGCGACATCTGCTGGACGCTTTCTATCAGTTTCACAAGTTTCCCAGGAATACCGAACATCGTCAAGATATTCCAAATGCCTTCTCACCTGACACTGTCAAAGGCCAGCTATTTGATAGCTTTGTGAAGCGCCTTGCGACATTTTCGGACAAAAGCGCGATATAACTACAAGTTGTTGTTGTAAAGTGGATGTTGTGTTACATACATTTCTCCGGACCCTGTCTTGCGTCTCAGGGGAAATCATTGAGAATCTCCGGGGCACCAAATGACTGTAAACCATATGAAAGATTATTGGCACTAGGCCCAGGGGCCCAGCCGTGCTGTGTGTGTGTTACAGTGAGCGTGATGGACAGGTTTACAGTCTTACATTTCAGAACGGACAGAGCACCAAACACATTCTGGCCACTGCTGCAATTCCAGGGCCCAGGGCTTATTCCCTGGCTCGTATTAAAGACATTGTCATTTACTGTTGACTGAGGATGAACCTCTCTGATTCTCAGAGCCTTTAACAGGAGGAGTTTGAACAGGGATCTGTCCACCACAGGGATCACATGGGAATCATCCCAGGAGATGGGTCTCTGGGGGTAGTTAGATAATATAACAATTCACCACATTCTGGTTATAAGTTCACTGCGGGATTAAAGGGACAGTGTGGAAATTGATTTGGCTCTCAGACAAACAGCAGAGAGTAGCGGTGAACGGTTATTTATCGGACTGGAGGGTGGTATACAGTGCTGTCCCCCAGGGATCATTCTTGGAACCACTGCTCTTTTGATATATATCAATGATCTGGCCTTGGGGAGAATGGGCATTATTTCAAAGTGTGCAGATGGTAGCAATCTCAAAAATGCAGTAAACAGTGAGGAGGATAGTAATAGAAATCAGGAGTAGATAATCAGACTGTTGAAATGGGCAGCCACATGGCAGATCACTTTCAATGCAGAATAGTTTGCAGTGATGCATTTTAGAAAGTAAATGTGCAAAAGTGAAGGAAATGGGAGAAATTTAAAGGGACTGCATTAAGAGAGAAAGAGTTGTGGGTTCACGGACACAAATCTTTGAAGTTAAACATTCAAACTGCACCCTTCGCTTTATAACTAATGGAATAGAGAACGAAATCAAGGAAGTTATGGTAAACATTTATAAATCACAGTTGCATATGTACTTGAAAAGGAGCACCTTGCAGACTATGGGGAAATATCACTGGATTGGGATTAATTTAATCGCTCGTTCATAGAGAGGGCACAGACACAATGGTCTGAATGGCCTTCTGTGCTGTATCATTCGATGATCCCAGGAGATGGGGTCACTGAGAGGGGTTAGGAGTGGTGCTGAATCAATGTTCCCCAATGTGCATGGGATGGAAGCAGCCTCTCTCTGCACCGCAAGTTACCGAGTGTCTCATTGACACAAACAACACTATTATCATTTACAGTTATTTAGTTAATGAGACATGATGTCTGAATTATATTAGTGCTACCTCCAGAAGAGGGGAACTTGAGGAGCTGTGCCGTTAAATGCCGGCAATTGCCGATTTAAATTCAAACATCTGCACCGTTTTTAAAGGGGCACAAGCCATCGTAATTTAACAAAAAAAATTATTAGGTACTTAACAAATGAAATTAAAACTCTAACCGCACCCTTCATGGAAGGCGTCGCGCAGAGAGCCCTCCATTCGGCGCTGGGGGAACTGTCTCTCGACACAGAGTCACCTTTATTGGTTTATTAGAAACAGGCCCCATCTCCGTGTGAGCCGTGGGAATGCGGGTTGATGTTCGGGATCCCGTGGGCCGCGGACTGAGCCTCAGGCTGATTGGGACATTCATTTACTGCGGGTTAAACAGCGCTGGGATAAAAAGGGGAAGTCGGCTTTATAGCCTCACTTACCTGGGAGGGTTCGCTTGTTATAATGGAGGGGCTGTGGGTTCTGGGCTTGTTATTTGTGGCAATCTGTTCATCTCAACCGCCCTCTCTCCTTCTCCCCGCCGATAAATGTTGGTTGTCTCTCAAATTCCGCCAAGACTGCGGTTTTCCGGGAATTGAAGGCAGTGAGTGTGTGGGGAGAGGCTGCTGCTTTGATGCCGGGAGCCGGGATGTGCCGCCGTGTTTCTATTCACTGGACAATCTGCCAGGTGGGTGTGTTCTCGGGCCGTCTATATTGTGGGCCAGTTTTTTCCTGGGCCAGTTTTTTCCAGGCCCACCCGCAATCTAGCTGAACTCGTGGATTCCCTGGACAGTATCCTCTCTCTCTGTCCTGAAATATCACGTGGTGTTTCAAACCTCTCCACTCCGGGAGTAGAACTGAGGCTGGGTCTGGGACCCTCTCCACTCGGGGGATGGTGGGTTTGGGAGTTGGTACATCCGATACTGAGGGCAGCAGTTTGAACCTGGCCCAGTATCTGACCCTCTAACCCTTCTATTGCCGGATGTGACTTGGAAGTCGATGATTGTCCAGGAGAGGAGGACAGTGTGAAGGAGCCCAGCTTCCTGCTGCCTCTGACCATTTGCTTTGATTTCTATCGATAAGATCCGGGCCCCTTAAACACAACCAGACCAGTGATGAGCTGGAGCTGGTCAACGGGTTTCCATTAGACGGAGAATGGAAGGGGATGGAAACAAGACGTTGGTCCTGGGTGGAGTTTCTCACCCTCCCGGTAACTGTTCCCTTGCCACTCCCCGTGCAGCAACGAACCGCCTGTCATTGACCATCTTGCAGTGTGCACCAAGGATGGGCGGGTCCTGATCGCCATCTCCAAGGATTTGACGCTGCCTCCTGTAAACCTGACCACGGTCCATCTGAAGGATGGACACGGAGCAGAGTGCAGTCCGACCGTGGCCTCTGCAGACACTGTGCTCTTTCAGTTCGCAGTCACTGAGTGTGGAACTACTCAGCGGGTAGGTATTGTGGGCTGGGAGCACCACCAATGGCTGTCAGTCCGGTAAGGGTATCTGAAGGGTAATGTGATAGACAATAAGGGAATGGCAGACTTTCTCAATGTCTTTGCAATCGGTCTTGAGACGAGGATGTAGTACCAGAGATACTAGAAATAATAAATCAATGAGGAGCTTGCTGGATTTAATACCAGTAGAATACTGAGACGGAACAAGTGTAGGTCTCTGGGACCTGATGGTCTCCATCCCTTGGTATTAAAAGATGTAGGTGACGATATTGCTGCAAGTTGTGTTATGAACTTGCAAAACTCTTAATTCTACAATTGTCTCCTTGGAGTAGCTCATTGAAAATATCAACTTCAGGTTGGAGAAAGTGGAATCTGGAAACCATAATCCGTGGTCTAATGCCTGTCGTGGGGAAGTTGCTGGAATATATCGGGGCAGTGACTGAGCATCTGGGTGGATATGAACTGATGGTTTCCGGATCGGTCAGTGAAAGGCCAATCACGTCAATCTAACTGACTTGCATTGGTTTCAGGACGTCACTGGGTGATGAGGGCGTGTTTATGAATCTATATATCTGCAGACGTTGCTTGAGGTTCCAAAGAATGGACCAATTGACTTGAAGGCAACTTATTGAAAAGGTTATGGAATTGGATAGTGAGTAAACATCACAAATGATATTGGAAATGTACTTCAAGTGTTAAGATATGACTCGTGGTTTTCCCTTGGGATCTATACTGGGAGGTGGGGCTCGGCTTTACACTATCACTGACTTGGATAAAAGAATAGTGGGCTGTATAATCCATGTTTGAAGTGAGGTGGTTTAACACTTAGATCCACGATCATTCTGGTCAATCTGCACTGCATCCCCTCCAAGGCAAATATCTCCTTCCCGAGGTGTGTTGTCCTGAACTGATGCAGTCTAACTAGAACTTCATAGCTCCCATTATCCAACCCCTTTGTATTCCAGACCCCGAGATACTGTGAACATTCCATTAGTCTTTTCAATCATGGTTTGCAGCTGCCCAACAGCTTGTAGTGATTGCTATCCCCAAATCCCCACACAATTCCAAGCTGACCATTTATAAATTACTGATCGATCTATAGTCCCAAAATGGATGACCTCACTGCCCCACATTGTTTAAATCTCTGCCAGATGAGAGATCACTCACTTAATCTAGGCCCATCCATTAGCAACTTCTCAGCCTCCATCTACACAATTCACTTGAGGTCAAGTTCCATAGACTTCGATTGTGTTTTCTCCAGGATAGATTAAGGGGTGATCTAGATGCTTTGATGGGGTAGGCCTGGAAAAGTTTATCTCTAGTGGACAGGCCACAACAAGGGGCATATCAATAAATAGAGCTCGGCCAGTCAGGGTGATGTCAGGAAGCAAGTCACAAGCTGGTGGGAATCTGCAACTGTCTCAGAAATAGCTGAGGTTGGATCCATTAAATTTCTGAACTGTGATTGAGATTTTCTCTGGCAAGGGTATTAAGGGTTACAGAACCAAGGCAATAGGATGGACTTAGTCAGCCATGGTCTAATTGCAAGGTGGAACATTATGGAGGGGCTGCATGGCCTACTCCTGTCCCTCTGTACTGATGGTCTTCTGTCTCTTGTAGCTGGACGGGGTGAACGCCGTGTATGAAACGGATGTGTTGGGTCAGTTTGAGATCTTGGATGGAGCTTTGGGATCGGTGACCCGGGACAGCCCCTTCAGGTGAGAATGGGAGCACATTGAGCGGGGAGAGAAGGTGAGGAGCTGAATTCTCCAGCCGTGTCCGTTCTCTTGCAGGCTCCATGTCCAGTGCAGTTACAAGGGAAGCCAGGAGTCGGATCTGCAGGTGAAGCCGCGGGTTTACACCCTTTCTCCACCACTACCTGCCACGGAGGCTGGGATCCTGGTTCTGGAGCTGAGAATAGCGAGAGGTAGGGAGTGCTGCCGATGGCTCGTGTCCAACTTCAGGCTCTCTGCAAATAGTGCCGGTCCTTCATCTTTCTCTTTTCAGATGGTGGCTACCGGAACTGGTACGTGGCCAGTGACTACCCGATCCTGAGTGTGCTCCGGGACCCCGTGTTTGTGGAGGTTCGTGTCCTGAACCGGAACGATCCGTCCCTTGTGCTGGTGCTCAATGCCTGCTGGGCGACCCCCACCCCCGAGCCGTATTCGGGCCTCCGATGGGACCTCCTGGTGGGCAGGTAAGGCAGTGAATGAGGGAGCTTGGGGCAGGCTGGGGATTGGGGAGGGGGCGACATGGACTGGGTAGGATCGAACGGGGCAATATTACAAATGTGAGGTCAGGGTTAATTGGTTTAAATGTTCTTTGGAATGTACTCTAGATTATTTATCTAGTCTAATCTCAGGACGTTAGTTTGATGTACTCTTAAAACGCCCTCTTTCTCTGTTCCAGGTGCCCATTTGTGGGCGACAATTACAAAACCCTCCTCCTCCCGGTAGACGGTGCTTCCCATTTGCGGTTCCCAACTCACCATAACCGGTTTGTAGTCAGCACTTTCGCTTTCTGGGACCAAGTTTCGGGCCGGGCTCTGACCGGGGAGGTGAGCTTCCTTCCGTGTTTCTCTCGGTCACTTGGTCCTGGGGTGTCGCTAACAGTGAGGCAACCCCTGTTGACCCTTTGAATGTAGAAGCATTAATCTCCTGACTGGGAGCTGTGGGACTGACCATACCGCACTCTCTTTCCAGGTTTACTTCCACTGCAGTGCTGAGGTTTGCTACCCATCCACCCGAGAGAACTGCACGGCTCCCTGCAGCCCCAGTAAGTACCTGGGATCTGACTGGAAACTGAACCCTGATGGAGGGTGGGTGAGGAACCTTTGGACACTGTGTACAGGAGGGGTGTCGCCAATCTGCTGGCTCTGAACTGTTCGCCAGTTAGTTTACAGCAAAATACTAATTTGGCTCAGTGGGTCTGATCACATCGTGCCCTGGGTCTGAATGGAATCCACCCCTGGGGTTCGGCAACATTTATTCTGCTTCCAGGGTGGGAACCGAACCGATATCTGGTGGCGGGAGAGATCTGGGCAATGTGTGGATGTCCAGTGTAATCGCTGGTCAAAATAGTGTTTAAATCTAATCCCCCTTCCCCAGGAGACCAGTCTGGCCATTATACTGTCAGCGACTGCAAATGTTGCTCGGTTGAAAAGGGTCTTTATGTGAATAGGGAGTAAATCTTGGTCTGACAGAGAACTGTATTTAACTACAGTCTAGTCTCATCTCTCTTTGGTGCCTGACGATTTTTGCATTCGGCCATCGGTTTGAACACCTGATTTGGGGCTTCAGGCAGCTCAGCAGTAAATCATCCACCTTGAACTCTTGTCTCTTTCCCTTCGCCCCCAGAGAGGCGAAGAAGTGCCGATGCCCGGCCTGGGGCCTTGGTGACCGCTGAAGGACCCATCATTTTCCTGGAAGATGAGCAGAGACTGTCTGTGGCGATCCCCCAGGAAGGTAAAGGAGCACCCTCCAACTGTGTGCAGTGATGAGTAACTGGTGCCCATCTAACCCTGGACTCTCCCCACAGATACTGCTGCTGATACCCCCTCCCGTGTCCTTCCTGGAGTAGCGGTTGGGGTAGCACTGCTCTCCATGGCCCTGTTGGTCGGGACTGTCGCCATGTGGAAAATAGACCATCGCTGCAGGCTGGGCTCCGAGTGCAGCTCTATGGAACTGTAGATGTGTCTGTTCGATAATAAACTCCTGTTATAGGTGAGCACTGGTGTCAGTTATCTTTCAAATACTGGCTGGATTTTACACTCCTTTCCAGTGAGTTAATTTGTTACCTGCTTTGACAATTGCTGGTGCTGCTTTTGTTGATCCACCCGCCCCCCCGCCCCCCACCCCCCCCCCCACCACGCCACCAGCCAAGTTCACGGCAAGCCTAGTGTGGGTTTGTCATGTCGAGTGGGAAGGACTGGCGTGCTTGCATTGAACTCCGTCCCTTGGGATGGGTCCCGGGTCCGTCTCTCTGCCATTGCTGCTTCCATGAGACCATGGAGGCACGATGTGGGCTCTCTCCTTGGGGTGGAGGCAAGAGGCAGAACGTCGGGTGTATTGAAGCCCAGATGCTGTTGCCCTTTGACGGGAGCCGGGCAGAGCTGCAACTCTCCAGATTCCCAGTCTCTCTCCGGTCTGCGTAAATATAACTGGCACCCACAGGAATTGTGGACTGAGAATAACAATCCAAGTTCCTCAAACTGGGACAGTTGGCAAACTCTTCTGGACCACAGATTGTCTCGGATGATGGGTCACCGGCTCAGGCAGTGTCTGGTGGGATATGGTGACGTATTGCATCTTCAGCGAGTGGTGAGCAGCTCCATTGGTCACTGAATGTGGGGGACAAGTATAATGTTGTAAAATACAAAAGGTTGTAAATCAGCTGGCCGGGCTTACTCACTTAAACTCTGAACCAAAACCTACAGTGGGTCCACTGAGGAGGAACTGAAGGATATCCTTATTGGGTGGGAATTTGTGTTAGGGGAAATTGAAGGCCAATAAATCCCTGGGACCTGATTGTCTGCATCCCAGAGTACCTAAGGATGTGACCCTGGAAATAGTGCATGCATTGATGATTTTCCAACAGTCTATCGACTCTGGATCAGTTCCTTGAAAACCACTTTTTTTTTAAAAAGGAGGGAGGAAAAAATGGGTAATTATAGACCGGTTAGCCTGACATCAGTAGTGGGCGAAGATGATATAGCAGCATATTTGGAAAGCCGTGCCCAGCTCCGACAAAGTCGGCATGGATTTTTGTTAAGGAAGTCACACTCGGCAAATCTTCTGGAATATTGAGGGTGTAACTAGTAGAGTGGACAAGGGAGAACCAGTGGATGTGTATTTGGACTTTCAAAAGGCTTTTGACGGTCCCATGAGATTGGTGTGCAAAATCAAAGCGCATGGTTTTGGGATAATGTAGTGACATGGATCGAGAACTGGTCAGCAGACAGGAAGTCTGGATAAACGGGTCCTTTTCAAATGGCAGGCAGTGACTAGTGGAGGGCCTCAGTGCAGGGACCCCAGCTCTTTACAATATACATTAACGATTTACATGAAGGAATTGACTAATATCACCAAGTTTAGAGATGACACTAAACAGTGTGGCAGTGTGAGCTGTGAGGAGAACGGTAAGAGGCTGCAGGGTGACTTGGACCAGTTAGGTGAGTGGGCAAATACATGGCAGCTGAGTATAATGTGGATACATGTGAGGTTATCCACTTTTGGGGCAGAAACACGAAGGCAGAATATTATCTGAATTGTGGCAGATTAGGAAAAAGGGAGGGGCAACGAGAGCTGGGTGTCATGGTTCATCAAACACTGAAAGTGGGCAGGCAGGTATAGCAGGAAGTGAAGAAGGCAAATGGTATGTTGGCCTTCAGAGCTAGGGGATTTGAATAGAGGAGCACAGACGCCTTACTGCAGCTCTACAGGGCCTTGGTGAGGCTTCACCTGGAATATTGTGTTCAGTTTTCGTCTTCTAATCTGAGGAAGGACATTCTTTCTCTGGACTGAGTCCAGAGATGGCTGGACTGTCATGAGACTGGACCAGCTGGACATTTATTCACTGGAGTTTAGAAGGATGAGAGGGGATCTCACAGCAATGTATAAGATTTGGACAGCACATGTTAGATGTGGGAAGAATGTTCCAGATTTGTGGAAGTAGAGACCCAGGGGACATAGTCTGAGGATAAGGGTTAGGCCACTTAGGACTGAGATAAGGAGAAACCTCTTCACTCAGAGTTAATCTATGGAATTCCCAGCCGCAGCGAGTTGTTGCCAGTTCATTGGATGTATTCAAGGGGAGTTAGATATGGCTCTTATGGCTAAGTGGACCAAGCGGTATGGAGAGAAAGCAGGAAATGGGTACTGAGGGAATGATCAGCCATGATATTGAATGGTGCTGCAGGTGCAAAGGGCTGCAGGGCCTACTCCTGCATCTATTTTCTGAGTTTCTAACCCTGAGCCCTTCCCCTGGTGTCTCTGTATTTCAAACTCGTCCTATTGACATTTTTATACTTAATCTCCCTTCATGGTTTCAGTAAACAAAAAACCCTGAGAATGGTTTGACCTACCCTTCCAATGGTAATCCAGCACAAACACTAATTAAACAATGAGGGCCTGTGTAAATGAAGTATTCCTTGCCACTGTGGCAGGTACAATATACCAAGGCCACAGACCGAAGCTGATCGATCGGGATTTACAGGCTTCATTTGCGTGAGGTCATGTTAAGTACCCCCCCCCCCCCCCCGGATGATTGTGATGGACACATGAAGGCTGGTCTTTGACAGATCATTCTGGTTGTTGATGGATTGGAGGATGGCATTTATTTCAAGCCCCAGAGGGGAGGAAGAGTTGTATGAGGAAATGTGTTAGAGTATGGAGAGGGCGCTGGGTATTGAGAGACAATTCGCCCCTTGTACTGCAAGAGCTTCCATTGGTTAAATGTTTATAGTGACATCAGTTAGGTTCAGAGTTGATGAGCTGGAGTCCGAGCTTCAGACCCTGATACAGCAGGGAATGGGAGAGTTACCTGGCCACTGTGTTCCAGGAGGCAGTCACGCCCCTTCGGTGAAATAACTCAAAATTGGTCCGTGGTCAGTGAGGGTTGGGTGATGGAGGAGCCTCCACGCTTGCTCTTGTCCGACACGTTCAATTTTCTTGCTCCGTGTGGACCAGGGCAGGGACTGCAGGGTGAATGGGCAAATTGACCATAGCACCGTGCTACAGGGGGCCGTTCAAGTGGTGGAAGTAAAAAGGAATATTAGTGGTGGAGGGAAGTAAATTTAGGGGGATAGATACTGTTCTCTGCAAGCGAGAGTCCCGAAGGTTCTGGTGCCAGGCTTAAGGACATCTCCTCTGGGCTAGAGAGGAATTGGAGTGGAGGGGAAGATCCCGTTGTCCTGGTCCACGCAGGTAGCAATGATATAGCTGAAGCAAAAAGGAGGTTCTGCTGAGAGTATGAGCTGTTAGGCGCTATCTTAATACACAGAACCACAAACCTAATAATCTCCGGGTTACTACCTGAGCTATCAGCAAATGTGCATAGGGCAAATGAGGTCAGAGAGATGAACGCGTGGCTCAAAGATTGGTGTGGGAGGAATTGGTTTTGATTCATGGGGCACTGATTCATGGGGTAAGAACGAGCTGTTCTGTTGGAACGGGCTTCACTTGAATCAGGCTGGGACCAGTGGTGAATTGATTAACTAGGGCTGTAGAAAAAGCTTCGAATTAAATAGGTGTAGGAGGTTTCAGGTGAGGGGAACATGTTCAAAAGTCAGAGGCAGGAGAAGGCAAAAAAGCAGGGTAACAATGGGGGTAATGATAACTGGAGTACAACAGGAAGGGGCAGAATGTATAAAATTGAGAGTGCATCAGAGAGTGGGGTCAAAGCCGGGAAAAACATTGAAAATTAAACGCTTTTTATCTGAATGCACGCAGCATTCTTAACATGACATGAGTTGACAGCACAAATAGATATAAATGGGTTATGATCTGATAGCCATTACAGAGTCGTGGTTGCAAGGTGACCAAGGCTGGGAACTGAATTCTTCAGAAGTATTTGACAATTCGGTCGCATCAACAAAAAGGAAAAGGAGGTGGGGTAGCAGCGTTAATAACGGATGAGATCAGTGCAGTAGTGAGAAATGATAATCGATTAGAAGATAAGGATGGGGTGGAGATGAGAGATAAAAAGGGGAATAATTAATTCGTGGGTGTTGTCTACAGGCACCGAACGGTAGCTACACTGCTGGACAGAGAATAAATCAACAAATAATGTAAGATCGGTCATACCCCTTCTCGCCCGACACTGTCAAAGGCCAGCTGGTTGATCACTTTGTAAAGCGCGTTGGGACATGTAGTTAATTTAAGCCGCTATATAAATGCCAGCTGGCCTCTGACTGTCGGGCGAGAAGGGGTATGTTATGTTTTAGGAGCCTCCATTTGCATTGTTGTAAAATGGATGTTGTGTTATACACATTTCTCCGGATCCTGTCTTGCTGCGCAGGGGAAATCATTTTATAACTCCGGGCTAACAAATGACTGTAAACCAGATAAAAGGTTTTTGGGACTAGGCCCACGTGCCCAGCTGTGCTCTGTCTTTGTTACATTGACTGCGCTGGACAGGGTTACAGTCTGACATTTCATAATAGTCAGAGCACCATACACATTTTGGCCACTGCTGGAATTACAGGACCTCGGGCTTACAACCTGACTCGTATGCGAGACATTGTCATTTCTGTTATGTTCATAATAAAGTAATGCAACTGAGTACTGTAGACAATGAGTAAGTGTGACCGTCGTTCCTTTTATTCAGGCTCCAGATTGCTGGCATCGCTTAGGAGGCCTGCTTATATACAGTGCTCCCAAGGGATGATGGTATCCCTTTGGACTCCAACAGATACGCCCTCTGGTGGTGGTTTTATACAGGTTGCATACATATCACTCTCTCCCAAAGTCAATAGTACACTTATTTACATGGTGAGACTTTCTGGGTCTTTTCGGTCCCTTGTCAATCATCTCGATACAAATGCGGGTGTGGGTGAGTTCGTTTGTTCTTCGCTGGGTAACTGGCTTTGCCGGGTTGCTAGGGATGGTGAGTTCAGTTTCTTGATCAACTGTGATGTCGGTTGCCACTTCTGTATCTTGGAGGGTCGATGTTGGTGGTATCATCGGGATGCTCGTGGCAATTTGGTTTGGTCCAAATACTTTCTGCAAGTTAGTCCATTGGCAATTTGACCTGAAACACCCTCCTCCTTCTTTGGCTATGAGTGTGCCAGCAAGCCATTTGGGACCATGTCCATAATTTGAGTACAAATACAGGGTCATTGACTTCAATGTCGCATGACAAGTTGGGCAATCATGCTACATGCTTTGTTGATGCCGGCTTCCCTCGACTTGATCAGGGTGGACAAGAGAGAGCCTTGTTTTGAGCACCCCTTTCATGAATAGCTCGGCTACGGGAACCTACGTCAGCGAGTGTGGTCTGGTGTGGTAACTGAGCAGGACTCGGGTCAGTCAGGTGTGCCGGGAGCCTTCCGACACATATTTCAACCTTTGCTTGATGGTTTGAACTGCCCGTTCTGCCTAACCATTGGATGTGGGCTTGAATGGGGAGTTTTGATGTGTTTGATGCCATTGCGGGTCATGAATTCTTTCAATTCAGCACTGGTGAAGGACGGCCCATTGTTGCTGACAAGGACATCGGGCAGGCCACATGTGGCAAACATGACTCTTGGGCTTTTGATGGTGGCAGTGTGCGTGCTTACAGGCATTATTACACGTTCAATCCATTTTGAATAAGCAATTACAACTATCTAAAACATCTTGCCTAGAAACGGGCCCACAACCTCAATGTGGATTCTCGACCATGGTTTGGAGGGCCATGAGCACAAACTTAGCAGTGCCTCTCTGGGTGCATTGTTCAGTTGCGAGCAACTGTTGCATTGGCGCATGCACGACTCTAAGTTTGAGTCGATGCCAGGCCACCACACATGGGATCTGGCTATAGTTTTCACTATTACTATATCTGGGTGGGTACTGTGTAGCCCGTGTATGAAAGTTTCCTTGCCTTTCTTAGGCCAAACTATGCAATTACCTCAAAGACAGTCCGCTTGTATGGACATTTCATCTTTGCGGCGCTGGAACAGCTGGATCTCTTCATGCATCTCCGCTGGGATGCTGGACCGGCTCCCATTGCAGGACACAGTTTTTATTACAAGGGACAGTAAAGGATCCTGGCTGGTCCAGGTCCTGATCTGGCACACTGTAACGGGTGACTTTTCGTTTTCGAATGCATCCATCACCAAGAGCAAGTCTGCAGGCTGTGCCATTTCCACCCTGGTGGTGGGCAATGGTCGCCGACTGAGTATCAGCACAGTTCTCTGTCCCGGAATGTGGTGGATTACATAGTTGTATGCAGCCAGCGTATGCGCCCATCTTTGGATGCGGGCAGAGGCGTTGGTATTCATCCCTTGGCTCTCTGAGAATAGCGATAGTAGGGGCTTATGGCCAGTTTCTAGCTCAAACTTGAGACCAAACAGATACTGGTGAATTTTTTCACCCCATAAACATATGCCAGAGTTCCTTTTTCAAACATGCAATAGGCTATTTCGGCCTTAGACAAACTCCTGGATGCATAGGCGACCGGTTGTAATGTTTCCGATTACTTAGCTTGTTGTAACACGCACCTGACCCCATATGGAGACGCATCACAAGCTCGCACTAATTGTTGACATGGGTTATACAAGAGAAGCAGTTTGTTGGAACATAACAGATTTCTGGCTTTCACAAAAGCAGCCTCTTTTGATTCCCCCATACCCAGTTGTCTCCCTTGCATAGCAGCGCATGTAGGGGTTCCACCAAGGTGTTTCACCCGGGTAGGAAATTACCAAAACAGTTGAGTCCCAGAAACTGCCGCAGCTCCATAACATTCTGTGGCCTTGGCGCGTTCTTGATGGCCTCCGCCTTGGCGTCAGTGGGTCTGATGCCATCTGCTGTGATTGTTCTTCCTAAGAAGTCGACCTCTGGTGCCAGGAAAACAAACTTCGAGTATTTCAACCTGAGTATCACGTGATCTAGCCGACTTAGAACCTCTTCCAGGTACTTCAAGTGTTCGATGCTGTCCTGACCTGTGACCAGTAAGTCGTCTTGGAAAACCACAGAGCCTGGAACCGATTTTAGCAGCCTCTCCATGTCCCTTTGGAAAATTGCCGCGACCGATCAAATCCCAAATGGGCATCTATTGTAGATGAACAGACCTTTGTGCGTGTTGATGCAGGTGAGGCCTTTCGAAGATTCTGCCAGCTCCTGCATCATGGAGGCCGAGGTCAGGTCCAAATTGGTGAACATCTTTCCTCCAGCCTGGCTCGCAAATAGGTTGTCTGCCTTGGGTAGCGGGTACTGGTCCTATAGGGGAAAATGGTTAATCGTTAGAAACATAAATTCTGACGGGACTGGACAGGTTGGATGCAGGAAGAATGTTCCCGATGTTGGGGAAATCCAGAACCAGGGGACACAGTCAAAGGATAAGGGGAAAGCCACTTAGGATTGATATGAGAAACCTCTTCACGCAGAGAGTTATGAACCTGTAAATTTCTCTACCGCAGCGAGATGCCAGCTCATGGGATATATTCAAGAGGGAGTTAAATATGGCCCTGATTGGCTAAAGGGATCAAGGGGTATGGAGAGAAAGCAGGAAAGAGGCACTGAGGTGAATGATCAGCCATGATCTTATTGAATGGTGGTGCAGGCTCGAAGGGCCGAATGGCCTACTCCTGCACCTTTTTTCTATCTTTCTATGTTACTTTATAGTCCCCACAAATTCTGACCGTGCCGTTGCCTTTCAGCACTGGAAAAATAGGACTGGCCCACTTGTTGAACTGCACCGGCGATGATGCCTTCTTGCTGCAGCTCAATTTCCACTTTCTCTTGCATCATATATGGCACTGCCCGTGCCTTGTGGTGGATGTGTCATGTACTGGGAACTAAGTCGATCTGCGGCTTTACCCCTGAGAAACTTCCGATGCCTGGCTCAAACAACGATGGGAACTTGCTCAGAACCTGGGCACATGAGGCATCGTCAACGGATGAGAGTGCTCGGATGTCGTCCCAGTTCCAGACGATTTCTCCGAGCCAGGTTCAGCCGAGCAGTGTGGGACCATCTCCTAGTACAATCCATAGTGGGAGTTCGTGCACTGCTCCCTCATCCGAGACTTTTACTGCTGTGCTGCCAATTACAGGGATTAGCTCTTTAGTGTAAGTTCTCAGCTTGGTTTGAACACGGCTCAGCTTGGGCCTGTGTGTCTTGTGTCACCACAGCCTGTCGCAGGCCTTTATGCTCATGTTTGGCTGACTTGCATCCGTGTCCAGTTCCATGGATACTGGAAATCCTTCCAATTCGACTTTTAGCATGATCGGTGGACATTTTGTGGTGAAGGTATGCACCCCGTACACTTCTGCCTCCTTTGTTCGAGTCTCCAGTTCAGCCTGATTCACCATGGATCTGCCCTCTTCTGCAACTGGTGCTTTGCAGGGTTTGCAGCTTGTCTGCACATTCACTGGAGGTGTCACATTGTTCCACAGCCTTTACACAGTGTTTAAAGCGGCATTGATGGGCTCGATAGCGTAAACAAGGTGTTAACTGCCTGGCATTAACAATCGATGGCGGACTCTGGGTCATCTGAGGTCGTGCAGTTGCCAGCGTGTTCGTTCTGCCATGTGCATTCCTGCCTGAAAACGACGTTACTTTGTGTACAGTACTTGCCAAAACTACTTTATGCTGTGAAATGTGTTTGCTGTTATCGCTGGTGGACATAAGTGCCTGGGCTATTGTTATGGCATTGCTCAGATCCGGTGTTTCAACAATTAATAGTTTGCGAAGGATAACCTCGTGGCCAATGCCAAGCACAAAAAAGTCTCTTAGCATTTGCTCAAGGACTCCATCAACTTCGCAATGTCCTGCAAGACGCCTTAGTTGGGCGACGTAGCTCGCCACTTTCTGGCTTTCAGACCGCTGACACGTATAGCATCGATACCTTGCCATCAGAATACTTTCCTTCGTATTTAGGTGCTCCCGGACCAGCGTTCACAATTCCTCATACGATTTGGTTGTTGGTTTCACCAGAGCTCGAAGATTCTTCATCAGGCCATTGGTTGTTGCGCCAGAGACGTTGAGGACGATCGCCCTTCATTTGGCAGCGTTCTCATCCCCTTCCAGCTCATTGGCCACGAAGTTTTGGTTGAGTCATTCCACAAAGGCTTCCCAATCGTCCCCAACTGAGAATTTCTCCAGGATACCAAGAGTTCTCTACATTTTCACATGGTTGTTCATTATCTCGTCGCTAGTTGTGATGTTCATAATAAAGTAAAGCAACTGAGTACTGTATGCAATGATTAAATGTGACCTTAGCTCCTTTTTTCAGAGTCCAGAGTGCTGCTACAGCGTGGGAGGCCTGCTTATATACAGTGCTCCCAAGGGATGCTAGAATTCCTTGGGACTCCAACAGGTAGGCCCTCTGGTGGCGGTATTATACAGGTTGCCTGGGGTTGCATACATAACAATTTCCAGTTCGACTAAGGATGAATCCCACTGATTCTCAGAGCCTTTAAAAGGAGGAGTTTGAACAGGGATCTGTCCACCACAGGGATCACATGGAGACCATTCCAGGAGATGTGGTCTCTGCGGGGAGTTATAATATAACTCTACATCACATTCAGGTTAGAAGGTGACCACAGGGATTGAAGGGACAGTGTGGAAACTGAATTGGCTCTCAGACAAACAGCAGAGAGTTGTGGTGTGCGGTTATTTATTGGACTGGAGGGAGGTACAGAGTACTGTCCCCAGGGCACGCTATTGGAACCACTGCTCTTTTGATATTTATCAATGGTCTGGCCTTGGGGAGACACGGCATAATTTCAAAGTATGCAGATGGCAGCAATCTCAGAAATGAAGTAAACAGTGAGAAGGATAGTCATAGAAATCAGGAGTACATAAACAGATTGGTGAAATGGGCAGACACATGGCAGATTAAATTTAATGCAGAATGGTTTGACGTTTTAGAAGGAAAAATGAGCAGAAGTGAATGTAATAGAACAATTTTAAAGGGTCTGCAGTAAGGGAGAGCGCTGTGGGTTTACGGACACAAACTTTCATATCATCATCATCATCATCATAGCCAGTTCCTCGGAATCGAGGCAGACATGCTTCCACTCCCAAAGTGAGTTTTTTTGGTGGCTGAACAGTCCAATACGAGAGCCACAGACCCTGTTCCAGCTGGGACAGACATTCGTTGAGGGAAGTGTGGGTGGGGCTGGTTTGCAATGCGCTCCTCCACCAGCCTGTTCCCACCACACAGCACTGCCCTCTAATCATCAAGATTCACAGCGCATCCCTCGACAATATGGACCATTTCCCATATTTCGGGAGCCTCTTATCAACAAAGGCAGACACTGATGCGGAGATTCAACATCGCCTCCAGTGCACCAGGGCAGCTTTCGGCCGTCTGAGGAAAAGAGTGTTTGAAGACCAGGCCCTCAAATCGTTCATGTTAATATGGCTGTTAAACATTAAAATGCAGCCTTCGCTTTATAACTAATGGAATAGAGAACAAAAGCAAGGAAGTTATGTTAAACCTTTATAAATCATTGGTTGGGCATTAGCTAAAGTACTGTGACCAATTCTGGGCACCACATTTTAGTAAGGATGTCAAGGCCTGAGAGAGGGTGCAGACAAGATTTACCAGAATGGGACCAGGGATGAAAGATTCATTTATGTTGCGAGACTAGAGAAGCTGGGGTTGTGCTACTTGGAGAAGAGAAGTTTATGGGGAGATTTAATAGTGATGTTCAAAACCATGTGGGATTTTGACAGAGCAGATCATTAAAAACTGTTCCCATTGCAAAGATGCAAGGAGGGTGGGTAACCAGAGGACATAGATTTCAGATAATTGGAAAAAGAACCAGCGGGGAGAAGAGCTGAATGTATTTTTCTGTGAGTTGTGGTCTGGAATGCACTGCATGAAAGGCTGGTGGATTAAGTTCCAATAATGACTTTCAAAAAGCAATTGCATATGTACTTGAAAAGGAGTAACTTGCAGGGGAATGGGGAAATATCACGGGATTGGGATTAATTTGATCGCTCTTTCATAGAGAAGGCACAGACACAATGGTCCGAATGGCCTTCTGTGCTGTATCATTCGATGATCCCAGGAGATGGGGTCACAGAGGGGTTAGGAGTGGTGCTGAATCAATGTTCCCCAATGTGCATGGGATGGAAGCAGCCTCTCTCTGCACCGCAAGTTACCGAGTGTCTCATTGACACAAACAACACTATTATCATTTACAGTTATAGGTTTCTTTAGTTAATAAGACATGATGTCTGAATTATATTAGTGCTGCCTCCATAAGAGGGGAACTTGAGGAGCTGTGCCGTTAAATGCCGGTAATTGCCGATTTAAATCAAACATCTGCACCGTTTTTAAAGGGGCACAAGCAATAAACACTGTAAATTAACAAATACAAATTAAAAGGAAACATTACAAGTTAAATTAAAATTCTATACCGACCGATCATGGAAGGCTGAGAGTGTACCGGTGGATACCACTTGCTCCATCTCCAGCAATACCCAGGAGCGACCGTAGCTGCGGAAGAGAGGCAGGCAGTCGTGCTGAATGCCTGGACCTTTTGATGGCCTCCTTGGCCAGGCCCAGTAGCAGTCCTACGAGGAGGTACTCTGACCTGCTCACTTGCTCCCATACAGGCTGTTCAATGTACAGGAGCGTGGGACTGAAGTTCAGCCAAAGTTCAAGGGGCAGCACCTTCAAATAGTGGAAGAGGGGCTGCAAAATCTCATACGAGACATAAACGTGAAACACGCAATCCTGGCCACAGAAAATGCAGGTGGCCTGGTAGTCCTTGAGCCTACAGAAACCATATTGCACGGGACTGCACCATGCAACACCCTCCAGGCCAAGTCCACAATCGATGGGGTACGGTAGCATAGTGGTTATTTTACTAGACTAGTAATCCATAGAAAGTTGTTGAGGCCAGTTCGTTCGATATACTCAAACGGGAGTCAGATGTGGCCCATGCGGCTAAAGGGATCAAGGGGTAGGGAGAGAAAGCAGAAATGGGGTACTGAATTTGCATGATCAGCCATGATCATATTGAATGGTGTTGCAGGCTCTAAGGGTCAAATGACCTACTCCTGCACATATTTTCCATGTTTCTATGTTTCAGAGACCTGGACTAATAATAGAGACGTGAGTACAAATCCCATCAGGAATTTGAATTCAGTTAATTAAATAAATATGGAATTAAAAAGCGATATCAGTACCAATTTCCATACCTCGGGAATCTACTATCAGCAAGGCACACATTGATGACGAGGTTCAACACCGCCTCCAGTGCGCCAGCCGAGATTTTGGCCATCTGCGGATAAGAATGTTCGAAGATCAGGGCCACAAATCTGGCACCAAGCTTATGGTCTACAGGGCAGTGGTGATACCCGCCCTGCTCTATGTCTCAGCGACGTGGACCATGTACAGTAGACACAAAGTGCTGGAGAAATACCACCAAAGATGTATCTGCAAGACCCTGCAAATCCCCTGGGAGGACAGACGCACCAACGTCAGTGTTCTCGATCAGTCCAACATCCCCAGCATCGATGCACTGACCACACTCGACCAGCTCCGTTGGGTGGGGTGCATTGTTCACATGCCCAGCACAAGACACCCAAAGCAAGCACTCTACTCGGAACTCCTTCACGGCAAGTGAACCCCAGGTGGGAAGAGAAATCGTTTCAAGCACATGCTCAAAGTCTCCTTGATAAAGTGCAACATCGCCATCAACATCGGGGAAAGACCACCCAAAGTGAAATAAGAGCATCCGGGAGGGCGCAGAGCACCTCGAGTGTCATCGCCGAGAGCATGCAGAAACCAAGCGCAGGCAGCGGAAGGAGCATGCGGCAAACCAGATGTGCCACCCACCCTGTCCTTCAACCACTGTCTGTCCCACCTGTGACAGAGACTGTAATTCCGTATTGGACTGTACAGTCACCTGAGAATTCACTTTGAGAGTGGAGGCAAGTCTTCCTCGATTTCACGGGACTGCCGATGATGATGATCAGTAATGGTGAGCATGGAACGACCATATTGTCGGGAAAAGCCCAAATGGTTCACTAATATCCTTTATAGAAGGAAACCTGGCGTCCTTACCGGGTCTGGGCCTATATTTGACTCCAGACCCACAGCAATGTGGTTGAATCTTACCTGCCCTCTGAAATGGCCGAGCCAACCACTCAGATGTACCAAACCACTATGACATAGTCAGCACTTTGGGAGCACCTTCACCACATGGACTGCCGCGGTTCATGAAGGCAGCTCCCACCACCTTCTCGGGTAATCAGCGACGGGCAATAAATGCTGGCCTGGCCAGTGACGCCCACATATTTGTGATTGAACAAATAAAATAAATAAAGCGAGGACTACCGCGTAGAGAGCCCTCCATTGGGCGCTGGGCGAACTGTCTCTAGACCCAGTGTCACTTTTATTGGTTTATTAGAAACAGTCCCCATCTCCGTGTGAGCCGTGGGAATGCGGGTTGATGTTCGGGAGCCCGTGGGCCGCGGACTGAGCCTCAGGCTGATTGGGACATTCATTTACTGCGGGTTAAACAGCGCTGGGATAAAAAGGGGGAGTCGGCTTTACAGCCTCACTTACTTAGGAGGCTTCGCTTGTTATTATGGAGGGGTTGCGGGTTCTGGGCTTGTTATTTGTGGCAATCTGTTCATTTCAACCGCCCTCTTTCCTTCTCCCAGCCGATAAATGTTGGCTGTCTCCCAAATTCCGCCAAGACTGCGGCTTTCCGGGAATTGAAGGCAGTGAGTGTGTGGGGAGAGGCTGCTGCTTTGATGCCGGGAGCCGGGATGTGCCGCCGTGTTTCTATTCACTGGACAATCTGCCAGGTGGGTGTATTCTCGGGCCGTCTGTATTGTGGGCCAGCGCTTTCCAGAACCACCCACAATCCAGCTGCACTCGGGGATTCCCTGGATAGTATCCTCTTTTTCCCCTTGTCTGGAAACATCCGGTGGAGTTTCAAACCTCCACTCCGGGAGTAGAACTGAGGGTGGGTCTGGGACCCTCTCCACTCGGGGGATGGTGGGATTGGGAGCTGGTACAACAGATACTGAGGACAGCAGTTTGACCTTGACCCAGTATCTGAACTTCTAACCATTCTATTGCCGAATGTCACTTGGAAGTCGATGGTTGAATCCCGTCCTATTTAGCTGCACATGATAGGAGGGCAGTGTGAAGGAGCCCAGATTCCTGCTGCCTCTGACCATTTGCTTTGATTTCTATCGATGAGACCCCAGCCCCTTAATCACAACCAGACCAGTGATGAGCTGGAGCTGGTCAACGGGTTTCCATTAGACGGAGAATGGGAGGGGATGGAAACAAGACGGTGGTCCTGACCTGGGTGGAGTTTCTCGCCCTTCCGGTAACGGTTCCCTCGCCACTCCCCGTGCAGCAACTAACCACCTGTCATTGAGCATCTTGCAGTGTGCACCAAGGATGGGCGGGTCCTGATCGCCATCTCCAAGGATTTGACGCTGCCTCCTGTAAACCTGACCACGGTCCATCTGAAGGATGGACACGGAGCTGAGTGCAGTCCGACCGTGGCCTCTGCAGACACTGTGCTCTTTCAGTTCGCAGTCACTGAGTGTGGAACTACTCAGCGGGTAGGTATTGTGGGCTGGGAGCCCCACCAATGGCTCAGTCGGGTGATGGTATCTAAAGGGTAATGTGGGCCTGAAAGTAAATACATGTGATAGACAATACGGGAATGGCAGATTTGCTCAATGTCTTTGCAATCGGTCTTTACAGTATAGGAAGATGATACAGTACCAGAGCTACTCGAAATAATAAGTCCGAGAAACATGCTTGATTTAATACCAGTAAGATAATGAGACTGAACAATGGCGGGTCTCCAGGACATGATGGTCTCGATCCCCAGGTATTAAAATATGTAGGTGAGGATATTGCAGGAACTTTAGTCATGATCTTGCAAAACTCTTGATTGAGGACTTATATCCTTGGTGTGACACATTGAAAATATCACCTTCAGGGTAAGAAAGCGAGATCAGGAAACCATAATCCGTGGCCTAATGCCTGCCGTGGGGAAGCTGCTGGAGTATATCCGGGCAGTGACTGAGCACCTGGGCGGATATGAACAAATGGTGTCCGCATTGGTTAGTGAAGGGCCAGTCACGTCTGTCTAACCGCGTTACATTGGTTTCAGGAAGTCACTGGATGATAAGGAAACGTTTATGAATCTATATCTGCAGAAGGTGTTTGGATTCCAGAGAATGGACCAATTGCCTTGAAGGCGACATATTGACCGTTATGGAATTCATTAGGGGAAAGAGACACATTTCCGATATTGGAGATGTAGGCCAATTGATAGCATGTGACTACTTGTTTTCCACAAGGATCTATACTGGGAATTGGGAGCCGGCTTTACACTATTTCTTACTGCCTTGGATACAGGAATAGTGAGCTGTATAATCCATGTTTGCTGTCAGCACTAAGTACGGTGCACAGTGTGTTGTGTAGATGGGGGGCTGAAGTTGCAAAGGGACTGCCATAGATTAAGTGAGTGAACTCCTTTGGCCGCAGATTTAAACAATGTGGGGCATTGAGATCGTCCATTTTGGAGCTAAAGATCGTTCAGAGTAATTTATAAATGGTCAGTATGGAATTGTGGGGGAGTTCAGGGTGGCAACTCTTTTAGAGAAAACAAAACACATTAAATCACGTGCCCCCCGATCTGGGGGACACTCCAAATATTTCCGCAGCCCCTTTTCTCGTTGTTTTTTTTCAGGGTGGCAACTGCAAACCATGATTGAAAAGGCTAACGGAATGGTCAGCATATCTCAGGATCTGGAATACAAAGGGGTTGGATAATAGGAGCTATACAGTTCCAGTTAGACTGCATCAGTTCAGGGCACCACACCTCGAAGGCGATATCAACCTTGGAGGCGATGCAGTGCAGATTGACCAGAATGATCGCGGAGCTAAAAGGGTTCAATTGAGGGCACGTTGCATAGACTCTGCTTGTGTACTCTCCAGGATAGAAATTAAGGGGTCATCTAGATGCTTTTATTGGGTAGGCCGAGGAATGTGTTTCTCACTGTATTATAGGTAGGATGTGATTGCAATTTTGGCTGCAGAGCAGATTTACTCGGCTGCTGTCTGGAATGGGGAATCTTAATTATGACAGATTGGATAGGCTGGGTTTGTTCTCATTGGAACAGAGGAGGTTGAGAGAAGACCTTATTGGGATGTACAAAATATTAAGGGGCCTGGACAGTGGATAGTAAGGGCCTATTTCCATTGGTGGAGGTGTCTGTTACGAGTGGACATAGGTTTAACGTGGTTGGTGGAAGGTTGGTTGCGGGGGTGGGTGGTGGGGGGGCTTCTTTACGCAGGGATCTGGAACTTGCTGCCTGGAAGAGTGGTGGATGCAGAAACCCTCTCCACCTGAAGAGATAGTTGGCTGGGCACTTGAAGTGCAGTAACCTGCAGGGTTATGGACCTAGAGCTGGTAATTGGGATTAGACTGGATGACCTTTTGTTGGACGGTGTAGATATAATTATTGCAGGGAATAGAATACGGACAGAGTGATTTCCTGGACTAGTTTCGAATGCCTAGAATTTTCCCAGATATATTCTTCAATTCGCCTGGGTTTTTTTGTGGTTTTTGCCTCTCCCAGGCGATCACATGGCTCTGGTTCGGGTGGAGTGTACAATGTTTCAGTATAAGGGTTGTCACAGTTGAGGCGCACTGGGTGCTTTATGCCTTTCTGCAATTGTTCATACGTTTATATGTAACCGTCAGGGCTGCTGACAAACAACCGTGTGGCTTTGTTGGCCGACATGGACATGATGGGCCGGAATGGCCTCCTTTTGCTATGTAAGCTTCTGTTTCCAGTGCAGAGTCCAGAACAAGGGACATATCAATAAATGGAGCTCGGCCGGTCAGGGTGATGTCAGGAAGCACGTCACATGCTTGGTGGGAATCTGGAACTCTTCTCCGAAATAGCTGAGGCTAGATCCATTAAATTTCCGAACTGTGATTGAGATTTTCGTAGGCAAGGGTATTAACGGTTCAAGTCAGCCATGATCTAATTGGATGGCGGAACAGTGTTGGGGGGCTGCATGGCCGACTCCTGTCCCTCTGTACTGATGTTCTTCTGTCTCTTGTAGCTGGATGGGGTGATCGCTGTGTATGAAACGGATGTGTTGGGTCAGTTTGAGATCTTGGATGGAGCTTTGCGATTGGTGACCCGGGATCAGACCCTTCAGGTGAGAATGGGAGCACATTGAGTGGGGAGAGAAGGTGAGGAGCTGAATTCTCCAGCCGTGTCCGTTCTCTTGCAGGCTCCATGTCCAGTGCAGTTACAAGGGAAGCCAGGAGTCGGAACTGCAGGTGAAGCCCCGAGTTTACACCCTTTCTCCACCACTGCCTGTTACTGAGGCCGGGATCCTGGTTCTGGAGCTGAGAATAGCGAGAGGTAGGGAGTGCTGCCGATGGCTTGTGTCCAACTTCAGGCTCTCTCCAAATAGTGCCCGTCCTTCATCTTTCTCTTTTTAGATGGTTGCTACCGGAGCTGGTACGTGGCCAGTGACTACCCGATCCTGAGTGTGCTCCGGGACCCCGTGTTTGTGGAGGTTCGTGTCCTGAACCAGAACGATCCGTCTCTTGTGCTGGTGCTCAATGCCTGCTGGGCGACCCCCATCCCCGAGCCGTATTCTGGGCTCCGATGGGACCTGCTGGTGGGCAGGTAAGGCAGCGAGTGAGGAGCTTGGGGCAGGCTGGGGATTGTGGAGGGGGCAACATGGACTGGGCAGGATCGAACGGTGCAATATTACAAATCTGAGGTCTGGGTCAATGATGGGTTTAAATGTACTCTAGTTTCTTTATCTAGTCTAATCTCTGGACTTTTGTTTGATGTAGCGCTATAACCCTGTCGTTCTATTCCCGGTGCCCCCTCCCAATATAACCCCCTCTTTCTCCGTTCCAGGTGCCCATTTGTGGGCGACAATTACAAAACCCTCCTCCTCCTGGTAGACTGCGCTTCCCATTTGCGCTTCCCAACTCACCATAACCATTTTGTAGTCAGCACTTTCGCTTTCTGGGACCGAGTTTCGGGCCGGGCTCTGACCTGGGAGATGAGTTTCCTTCAGTGTTTCTCTCGGTCACTTGGTTGAACTTGTTCCCGGGGTCTCGCTAACAGTGAGGAGATCCCTGTTGACCCTGTGAAAGTAGAAGCATTAATCTCCTGACTGGAAGCTGTGGGACTGACTATACCGCACTCTCTCTTTCCAGGTTTACTTCCACTGCAGTGCTGAGGTTTGCTACCCATCCACCCGAGAGAACTGCACGGCTCCCTGCAGCCCCAATAAGTACATGGGATCTGACTTGGAACTGAACCCTGATGGGGAGGGGTGGGTGAGGGACATTTGGACATTGGGTCATTCAGCAAGGTCCCAACACTAGGCACAGGAGGAGTGTCGCCAAACTGCCGGCTCTGAACTGTTCGCCAGTTACAGTTTACAGCAGAATAGCAATCTGCCTCAGCCGGTCTGATCACATCGTGTCCTGGGTCTGAATGGAATCCAACCCTGGGGTTCAGGAACATTTATCCAGCATCCTGCTTTAACCGGGAGTTCCAGGGTGGGACAGAACCGATATCTGGGGGTGGGGGGGAGACCTGGGCAATGTGTGGATGTCCAGTGAAACCGCTGATCAAACTGGTGCTTAATTCTACTCTCCTTCACCAGGAGACCAGTCTGGCCATTGTATCTACAACAACTGCAAATTTTACTCGGTTAAAAAGGTTCCTCCTGGGATTGAGGCGGGTATCTTGGTCTGATGGATAGGGAACTGTATTTAACTACAAGCTAATCTCTGGTGCCCGAGGTTTTGTTCATTGGGCCATCACATTGAACATCTGATTGGGGACTTCAGGCAACTGAACATTGAATGATCCACCTTGAACTCGTGTCTTTCCCTTCTTTTCCCCCCCCCCCCACCCCCAGGGAGGCGAAGCGCCAATTCCCGGCCTGGGGCCTTGGTGACCGCTGAAGGACCCATCATTTTGCTGGAAGATGAGCAGAGACTGTCTGCGGGGATCCCCCAGGAAGAGAAAGGTAAAGGAGGACCCTCTAACTGTGTGCAGTGATGCAGTAACTGGTGCCCATCTAACCTTGGCTTCTCCCCACAGATACTGCTGCTGATTCCCCCTCCCGTGTCCTTCCTGGAGTAGCGTTGGGGTAGCGCTGCTCTCTGTGGCCCTGTTGGTCGGGACTGTCGCAATGTGGAAAATGGACCATCGCTGCAGGGTGGGCTCCGAGTGCAGCTCTATGGAATTGTAGATGTGTCTGTTGGATAATAAACTCCTGTTATTGATGAGCACTGGTGGAGTGTTATCTTTCAAATACTGGCTGGCTTTTACTGTCCTCGTCGGTGAGTTAATTTGTTATCCGGTTTGGCAATTGTTTGTGCCGCTTCTGTTGGTCCTCACCAGCCAATTTCAGGGCAAGGCTCGTGTGCGTTTGTAATAAAATGGTGTCAGGCAGGAGGAACTGGTGCGCTTGCATTGAACTGTGTTCCTTGGGTGGGTCCCTGATCCGTGTCTCTGCCATTGCTGCTACCATGAGACCCTGGAGACACGGTGTGTGCTCTCGCCTCGGGTGTGTTAAAGCCCAGATGCTGTTGCCCTTTCACGGGAGCCGGGCAGAGCTGCAGGGTCCCAGTGTCTCGCGTCTCGGTAAATGTGACTGGGACCCACAGGACTGATGTGGATTGAGAATTTCAATCCAAACTGCTGAAGCTGGGATATTTAGCAAACTGGTCCGATCCATGGAGTGTCTCGGCTGATGGGTTAGGGGCCCAGGTGGTGTAGTGTGGGAAATTATGTATTGCATCCTAAAGGAGTGGCGAGCAGCTCTATGGGTCACGGAATGTGGCAGAACAAGTACAATCTTTTTATTTTACAGCAACATTATACATCAGCTGCTTAGACCTCCTCAGTCGAAATTTGACCCAAATCACTGACCGCCCCGCCCCCCACCCGCTCTCCTGGTATCTCCGCAGTTCAAACTCGCCTTTTATTGACAAACTAACTCCCAATCTCCCTTCGTGGTTTCTGTAAACACAATGCCCCAAGAATGGCCTGACATTTCCTCCCAATGGAAAACCAGCGTAAAGGCTAATTAAACAGAGAGCCTGTGTAAATGAAGGATTCCTTGCCACTGTGGCAGGTACAAGACACCAAGGCCAGAGCCAGAAGCTGATCAATCGGGATTTACAGGCTTCATTCGCTTGAGGTCATCTGCAGTATCTTTCCCCCCCCCCCCTCCCACCCCCCGTGCTGTTTCAGTGATGGACAGCTGAAGGCTGATCTTCTGCAGATCACTGATTGTTGATGGAATGGAGCAGGATATTCACTTCAAAACATGCACTTTACTCGTTGGAGTTCAGCAGCATGAGGGGTGATCTTATAGAAACATTTAAAATAATGAAAGAGATAGACAAGATAGAGTCAGATAGGCTGTTTCCACTGGTCGAGGAGACTAGAACTAGGGGGGCACAGCCTCAAAATACGGGGGACCCAATTTAAAACCGAGTTTAGAAGGAATTTCTTCTTCCATATGGGTGTGAATCTGTGGAATTCTCTGCCCAGGCAAGCAGTTGAGGCTAGCTCATTGAATGTATTCAAATAACAGGTACATAGATTTTTAACCATTAAGGGTTATGGGGAGTGAGTGGGTAAGTAGAGCTGAGTCCACGGCCACATTAGCAATGATCTTGTTGAGTGGCGGAGCAGGCTTGAGGGGCTAGATGGCCTACTCCGGTTCCTAATTCTTATGAATGCTGCTGTTTCGGTTCTCCAGTAATTGTACAGCAGGAGCTCGGGGGGTTTATCCTGAAAAATGTGTTCGTCGTCCTTCGAGTATGTAGAGTGGGCTGGGCATTTCTAGACAATTCGCCCATTGTGCTGTGAGAGCTTCCATTGGTTAAATGTTTACAGTGACACCAGTTAGTGAGTCGATGAATTTCCTGAAGAGCGAGCGACGTAAGGTTGAAGAGTTTCCTCTGGAAAAGAACGTCCTTGCTGGAGAAATAGTGAGGTTTCCCAGGAGCAGAGCATCCCATAATAACCAGAATCTTCATTTGAATGTCTGTCACTGACCTGTCGAGAGTGCACCTTCCTCAGTCTAATTTCCTCAGCCCAAGTGCGAGCTTATAGTCTAGCTTCTATCCAGTAGACCATCTCTCCAATATTAAAGGATGTTAACTTGTCAGCTGCCTGAGGAGCCCAATAGCAAACTAATTTCCCAGTATATTAAGATAAAATTAATAACCTCAACCGTAAATTTAGAATCAACCTGGATTATGATGAATTACGGTGCTGTAATTGGAAAGCGTGGCTAACCTAAGGATTCCTTGCTAGTGGAAATACTCGACTAATCAGACCTTGTTCACGTCGGACACATTGCAAAACCAAATAAGAATGGATATCTCCCAGGCACCGCTTGCACGGAGGAGCAGGCCAGAAAGTTGCTGCGGTTAAGGAACTGTCTGTTCTTGATCAATATTCAGGTCAAATTACCAATCCCACTGTTCTCCATTGGGTCTGCTGCCCCCTACATATTTCCATTTCAGGTGCCTGGACATATTGCAGAGGTGCTATGCTGTAATATGTTTGCCCCTTCAATGCAACTGATGGTCGCCTTGACTGAGAAAGCACAACGAACTATCTCTGCCCTTCAATATGTACCACTAACAGTGAGACCCCCACCCTCAGTAATTGACCAGTATTGTTACTGGACCAGCCACACTAACTGGCTGGCAGGGCCGACGCTGGGTACTCTGATGAGTCGCTCATCGACTGACCGATCAAACTCTCTCCAGGTACAACGTTCGTAGCAGGAGTGTGATGGAACACCCGCCTGGGTTGATAAAGCTGCGGCTTCAAAAACAATTGTTCAATACTGTCCAGCACAGGTGGGTTTGCTTGACACCCCCTGGGTTACCTATTCACCTCTCCGTTACAGAAACACCGTGGCTGCAGCATCCATGGCCTATACAAGGCACTGCAGCAACTCCCCAACGTAACTTCATTGGCACCTCCCTCCTCTGCTACTCCCATCAGTTCAAGGACAAGAGCAGCAAAGTTTCTGGAACACCTTTCCCTCCATGTCCCACTCCATATCACACACAGCCCTGAATAAAACACATATAACTGTTCCCTCATTGTCCCTGGGTCAATGTCTTGGAATTTCCTGCTGACCTGCAATAGGGCAGCACCATCACCACAAGGACTGCAGTGGTTCAAGGAGAAGGTCCATCACCCCCACCGTCTCAGGTCAACTAGGGATAGACAATACATATAACTGTATTATCACTCAATGCTGACACCACAGCAATCTATAGAGAAACGCAAGGTATTCTGGAACAGGCTCTATCTGGGCTTTCCCACACTCACTCTCTCCACAGATACCGATTGCCAAGAAAAACATATTGCTCGAAATCAACTTTCAAGATCTCAGGTTCTGTGTAACAGAAGCTGACATCTATCCCATTCCTCACACAGCGGCCATCATTGAGAAACTAGGGGCCATTAAATGGCTCTAAGGCTGATGAGAGTTCACTGGAAGATGCCACTAAAGCACAGAAGCTCAGCCTTGTTGTGTTTATCATTGCCCGGACTCTACAAGTTTACTATAATTAATAAATCCCCGTCCATCAGCTCAACAGTGAAGACGAGGCCGAGTGAATTCACTGTTATGGGTTCTGAACGTGCCTGGCCGCTTCAGTCATCTGTGTCCCTTTCTGTGACACGTCACTCCTGACGTTGTCTATCCAGCCCTTCCTTGATCTTCCTCAGTTTCTTGTTCCATGTCGCTCTGTGCAGCATTCTTCATTCTTTGTATCCGGGATACTTCTCATGACCCAGCACTCTGCTCCCGATAATAATGTGCGGATAAGCTTGCTTCATAAGCTCTCGCCTTATTTAAATATAATTAGCCTTCCATATCCCTTTAAACATTCCAACAGCCGTTGACCCAAGTCCAATCCTTCTTTGTTGTCATCTTCAAACTCCCAGCCACTGACACTAACCCACCGAGGTTTACAAACTGTTCCACCTGTTCAACTGCATTCCCTATACCTGTAATCCCAACATTTTCCTGGACATTCCCAATGGAATGAAGTTCATCTTTATTATGTTAATAGCTTATCGAAGTTTTCTGCTGTCCAAGAACATCTTGTGAGACAGTCAATGGTCAACAAACCTGAGATTGTTTCAAACCTGGTCAACTGAGGAGATCCTCCAATATCATCTTTCAGTGCAAGTATCATTACAGCTTCCAGTACTGGATTACATATATCAGGGGACAATGTGCATCCTTATCTCACCCCAACTGTTGGTCTAAACCATTCCCTTAGTTTCCTTCCACTCCAGCGCGCACAGGGACTTCTGCTAGATGCTTTCCATCAGTCTGACAGGTTTCCCAGGAATACCGAACATTGTCAAGATATTTCATATCCCTTCTCGCCCGACACTGTCAGAGGTCAGCTGTTTGATACCTTTGTGAAGCACCTTGCGATATTTTGGAACATAAGGCGCTATATAAATGCAAGTTGATGTTGTAAAGTGGATGTTGTGTTTATACATTTCTGCGGACCTGTCTTTGCTGCTCAGGGGAAATAATTGCGAATCTCCGGGACACCAAATGACTGTCAACCACACAAAATATTATTGGCACGAGGCCCAGGGGCCCAGCCTTGCTCTCTTTGTTACAGTGACTGCGTGGACAGGGTTACAGTCTTACATTTCAGAACGGACAGAGCATTAAACACATTCTAGCCACTGCTGGAATTTCAGGGGCCAGGGCTTATAACCTGGCTCGTATTAAAGACATTGTCATTTACTATTGGACTGAGGATGAACTCCTCTGATTCTCAGAGCCTTTAACAGGAGGAGTTTGAACAGGGATCTGTCCACCATCGGGATCACATGGAGACGATTGCAGGAGATGGGGTCTCTTGGGGGGAGGGAGGGAGTTAGATAAAATAACTATTCACCACATTCAGGTTATAAGGCGACCGCAGCATTAAAGGGACAGTGTGGAGACATAGAAACATAGAAACATAGAAAATAGGTGCAGGAGTGGGCCATTCGGCCCTTCGAGCCTGCACCACTATTCAATAGGATCATGGCTGATCCTGCAACTTCAGGACCACATTCCTGCTTTCTCTCCATACCCCTTGATCCCTTTAGCCATAAGGGCCATATCTAACTCAGTTTTGAATATATCTAATGACCTGGCCTCAACAACTTTCTGTGGTAGAGAATTCCACAGGTTCACAATTCCCTGAGTGAAGACGTTTCTCCTCATCTCGGTCCTAAATGGCTTACCCCTTATCCTTAGACTGTGACTTCTGGTTCTCGACTTTCCCAACATTGGGAACATTCTTCCTGCATCTAACCTGTCCAATCTCGTCAGAATTTTATACGTTTCTATGAGATCCCCTTTCATTCTTCTAAATTCCAGTGAATATAAGCCCAGTCGATCGAGTGGTTCTTAATATGTCAGTCCTGCCATCTCAGGAATCAGTCTGGTGAACCTTCGCTGCACACCCTCAATAGAAAGAATGTCCTTCCTCACATTAGGAGATCAAAACTATACACAATATTCAAGGTGTGACCGCACAAAAGCCTTGTACAACTGCAGTAAGAACACCCTGTTCCTATTCTCAAATCCTCTCCCTATGAAGGACAACATGCCATTTGCCTTCTTCAAAGCCTGCTGTACCTGCATGCCAACTTTCAATGACTGATGTACCATGACAGCCAGGTCTCGTTGTCCCCACTCTTTTCCGAATCTGTCACCATTCAGATAATATTCTGCCTTCCTGTTTTTGCCACGAAAGTGGATAACCTCACATGTATCTACATTATACTGCATCTGCCATGCATTTGCTCAATCACTTAACCTACCCAAGTCATCCTGCAGCCTCTTAGCATCCTCCTCATAGCTCACACTGTCACCCACCTTAGTGTCATCTGCAAACTTGGAGATATTACATTCCATTCCTTTGTCTAAACGATTAATGCACATTGTAAATAGCTGGGGTCCCAGCACTGAGCCCTGCCGTACTCCACTGGTCACTGCCTGCCATTCTGAAAACGATCCGGTTATTCCACCTCTTTGCTTCCTGTCTGCCAACCAGTTCTCCATCCACATCAATACATTACGCCCAATACCATGTGCTTTACTTTTGCACACTAAACTCTTGTTTGTGACCTTATCAAAAGCCTTTTGAAAGTCCAAATACATCACATCCACTGGTTCTCCCTTGTCCAATCTACTCGTTACATCTTCAAAAATTGTCTCTCAGACAAACAGCAGAGAGTAATGGTGAACGGTTATTTATCAGACTGGAGGGAGGTATAGAGTGGTGTCCCTCAGGGTTCGCTATTGGAACCACTGCTCTTTTGATATATATCAATGATCTGGCCTTGGGCAGACAGGGCATCATTTCAAAGTATGCAGATGGCAGCAAACTCAGAAATGTAGTAAACAATGAGGAGGATAGTAATAGAATTCAGCAGTACATAAGCAGACTGTTGAAATGGGCAGACACATGACAGATCACATTTAATGCAGAATGGTTTGAAGTGCTGCATTGTAGAAGGAAAATGAGCAACACTGAGGGAATGGGACAAATTTAAAGGGACTGCAGAAAGAGAGAGAGCTGCGGGTTTACGGACCAAAACCTTTGATGTTAATCCGGCCGTTAAACATTCAAACTGCATCCTTCACTTTATAACTAATGGAATAGAGAACAAAATCAAGGCAGTTATGGTAAACATTTATAAATCACAGTTGCATATGCACTTGAAAAGGAAAAACTTGCAGGCTATGGGGAAATATCACGGGATTGGGATTAATTTGATCTCTTTCAGAGAGAGGGCACAGACACAATGGTCCGAATGGCCTTCTGTGCTGTATCATTCGATGATCCCAGGAGATGGGGTCACTGAGAGGGGTTAGGAGTGGTGCTGAATCAATGTTCCCCAATGTGCATGGGATGGAAGCAGCCTCTCTCTGCAAGCAAGTTACCGAGTGTCTCATTGACACAAACAACACTATTATCATTTACAGTTATAGGTTTCTTTAGTTAATAAGACATGATGTCTGAATTATATTAGTGCTGCCTCCATAAGAGGGGAACTTGAGGAGCTGTGCCGTTAAATGTCGATAATTGCCGATTTAAATTCAAACAACTGCACCGTTTTTAAAGGGGCACTAGCAATCAAAACCGTAACTTAACAAACACAAATTAAAAGGAAACTGAACAAATTAAATTAAAATTCTAAACGCACCCATCATGGAAGGTCTCGCATAGAGAGCTCTCCATTGGGCGCTGGGGGAACTGTCTCTTGACCTTTACTGGTTTATTAGAAACAGGCCCCATCTCCGTGTGAGCCGTGGGAATGCGGGTTGATGTTCGGGAGCCCGTGGGCCGCGGACTGAGCCTCAGGCTGATTGGGACAGTCATTTACTGCGGGTTAAACAGCGCTGGGATAAAAAGGGGAAGTCGGCTTTACAGCCTCACTTACCTGGGAGGGTTCGCTTGTTATAATGGAAGGGCTGTGGATTCTGGGCTTGTTATTTGTGACAATCTGTTCATCTCAACCGCCCTCTCTCCTTCTTCCCGCCGATAAATGTTGGCTGTCTCCCAAATTCCGCCAAGACTGTGGCTTTCCGGGAATTGAAGGCAGTGAGTGTGTGGGGAGAGGCTGCTGCTTTGATGCCGGGGGCCGGGATGTGCCGCCGTGTTTCTATTCACTGGACAATCTGCCAGGTGGGTGTATTCTCGGGCCGTCTATATTGTGGACCAGCGGTTTCCAGGACCACCCGCAATCCAGCTGCACTCGGGGATTCCCTGGACAGTATCCTCTCCCCCTGTCCTGAAATATCACGTAGCGTTTCAAACCTCTCCACTCTGCGAGTAGAACTGAGGCTGGGTCTGGGACCCTCTCCTCTGGGGATGGTGGGTTTGGGAGCTGGTACATCAGATACTGAGGGCAGCAATTTGAATTTGACCCAGTATCTCAACTTCTAACCATTCTGTTGCCGGGTGTGACTTGGAAGTCGATGGTTGAATTCCACCCTATGTCGTTGTCCAGGATAGGAGAGTAGTGTGACGGAGCCCAGCTTCCTGCTGCTTCTAATCATTTTCTTTGATTTCTATCGATGAGATCCGGGCCCTTAAACACAACCAGACCAGTGATGAGCTGGAGCTGGTCAACGGGTTTCCATTAGACGGAGAATGGGAGGGGATGGAAACAAGACGGTGGTCCTGATCTGGGCGGAGTTTCTCGCCCTCCTGGTAACGGTTCCCTTGCCACTCCCCGTGCAGCAACTAACAGCCTGTCATTGATCATCTTGTAGTGTGCACCAAGGATGGGCGGGTCCTGATCGCCATCTCCAAGGATTTGACGCTGCCTCCTGTAAACCTGACCACGGTCCATCTGAAGGATGGACACGGAGCTGAGTGCAGTCCGACCGTGGCCTCTGCAGACACTGTGCTCTTTCAGTTCGCAGTCACTGAGTGTGGAACTACTCAGCGGGTAGGTATTGTGGGCTGGGAGCCCCACCAATGACTGTCAGTCGGGTGAGAGGGTATCTAAAGGGTAATGTGGGCCTTAAAGGCAATACATGTGATAGACAATAAGGGAATGGCAGACTTGCTCAATATCTTTACAACCTGAAAATGGAACTAAGGGGCACTAAAGTTCTATAACTTAAGGAACAGGAGTAGGCCCTATCGCCCCTCGAGCCTGCTCTGTCATTTAATATGATCATGGCTAATCCGATAATGGTCTCTGGTGCACTTCCCTGCCCGTTCCCCATAAACCCCTTCTTGCCTTATCGGTGAAGAAACTGTACTTCTGCCTGTGAATGAATTCAATGTTCCAGCTTCCACAGATCTGAGGCAGCGAATGCCATAGATTCACAACCCTCAGAAGAAATTCCTCCTCATCTCAGTTTTAAATTGGTGACTTCTAAGAGTATGCCCCAGGTTTTTATATCCCCTCAGTGGAAGCATCCACCTTTTCAAGCTCCCTCATAATCTTACACGGTTTGACAAGATTACCTCATTCATCTGCATTCTCATGAGTAGAGGCCCAACCTACTCCACCTGTCATAATTCAACTCCCTCAACTCTGAAATCAACTGAGTGAACCTTCTCTGAAATGCCTCCAAAGCATGTCCTTTTCTGAATATGGAAAAACAAAACTGTATGCAGTATTCCAGGTGTGACCTCACTAATACCCTGTCTCACTAGAAAGAATTCCATGCTTTTATACTCTATTCTCTTTGCAATAAAGGCCAATATTCCATTGGCCTTCCTGATCATTTGCTGTACCTGCATACTATTCTGTGTTTCATGCACCAGTACACCCAGGTCCTGCTGTACTGCAACACTTTGCAATTTTTCATTTTAAACAACTTGATATTGGATTTGTTTCTGATCAAGTGCATGACCTCACACTTTCCAACATTATACTCCATCTGCCCAAAGTTTGCCCATTCTAAGCCTGTGTTTCTTTTTGCAGATTTTTGTCCTGCACATGTGTTCCTGCCATCTTTGTATTGTCAGCAAACTTGGCTGTTCCATTTGGTCCCTTTCAAGTTAATATAGATTGTAAATAGTTGGGGTCCTGGCACTGATTCCTGTGGCACCTCACTAGTTAATAATTGCCAACTTGATGATGATCCATTAATCCTGACTCTGTCTTCTGTTCGTTTGCCAATCCTCTATCCATGCTAATATGGTATTGCCAACCCTGTGAACTTTTATCTTGTGCACTAACTATTTATGTGGCACCTTGTCAAATACCTTCTGCAAGTCCAAATACACCACATCCACTGGCTCCCCTTTATCCACCCTGTTCGTTACATCAAAGAATTCTAGAAAATGTGTCAAACATCACTGTCCCTTCATAAATCCATGCTGACTCTGCCTGACAGAATTATTTTTTTCCCAATGTCCTGCTGCTTCTTTAATAATGGGGAAAATGTTGGAGCCCAATCACATGTTAGGCTAACTGCTCTATTTTCCTACTTTTTGTCTGCCTCCTCTAAAATAAGAGTGTTACATTTGCAGCTTTCCAAACTACTGGGACTGCCCCAGAATCCAGGGAATTTTGGTAAATTACAAACTATGCATTCACTATCTCAGCCACTAATTCTCAAGATGGTATGATGCAAGCTGTCAGGTCCAGGTGATTTATCTGCCTTTAGTCCCATTATTTATCAGAGTACCACCTTTTGTGATGTGTTTCCCCACCCTCTACCACATAGCACCTTGACTATTCACTCTTGGGATATTTTTAGTGTCCTCGACTGTAAAGACTGATACAGAATATTCAGTTTCTGCTATCTCCATGTTCCCCCATCACCATTAATTCCCTGGTCTCTTCCTCCCTAAGGGACTAACATTTACTTTAGCCACCCTTTTCCTTTTTATATACCTAAAGAAACTCTTGCTCTCTTTGTATACTTCATGCTAGTTAACTTTCATAGTCTATCTTCCCTTTCTCTGTTGTTGTTTTGCTGGCTTTTTAAAAGCTTCCCAGTCTTCTCACCCACTAGTTTTGGCCAGTGTACCTTTTATTTTAATTGAATACCATCCTTTAGTTGGCCACGGATGGCTATCTTTTCTCATACCTTTCCGTCTCACTGGAATATATTCTGTTAAGAAATCTGCTTAAATATATGCCACTGTTCATCAACCATCCTACACATTAATCTATTTTCCCAGTCCACTTTAGCCAACTCTGCCCTTGTACATTCATAGTCTCCTTTTTTATTTAAGCTTGGTATGCTGGATACAGATCCCACTTTCTCTCCCTCCATCTGAATTACAAATTCACATCATGCTATGATCACTCATTTCAAGGAGTTCCTTTACGAGGAGATTTTGTTAATTCTGTAATTACAAAAGGACCAGATCTAAGATAGCCTGCCCCCTGGTTGGTTTTGTTACATACTGCTCAAGGAACCTGTCCCTTATGCATTCTATGAACTTTCCTTAAGGCTACCCTGATGTAGTTGCATTGATGGGTTAGGATGAGGAAAGTTTCTCTCCGGTGGAGTCCTGATCCAGGGGGCATAACAAAAATAGAGCTCGGTCGGTCAGTGATGTCAGGAAGCACGTCACAAGCTTGGTGGGAATCTGGAACTCAGCTTCGAAATCGCTGAGGCTTGGTCCATTAAATGTCCTAACTGATTTGAGAATTTCTTGGGCTTGGGTATTAAGGGCGACAGAACCAAGCTAATTGGATAGTTAGTCAGCCATGATGTAACTGGGAGGTGGAACACTGTCAAGTGGTTGAATGGCCTACTACTGGCCCTCTGTACTGATGGTCTTCTGTCTCTTGTAGCTAGACGGGGTGAACGCCATGTATGAAACGGATGTGTTGGGTCAGTTTGAGATCTTGGATGGAGCTTTGGGATCGGTGACCCGGGACAGCCCCTTCAGGTGAGAATGGGAGCACATTGAGTGGGGAGAGAAGGTGAGGAGCTGAATTATCCAGCCGTGTCCGTTCTCTTACAGGCTCCATGTCCAGTGCAGTTACAAGGGAAGCCAGGAGTCGGAACTGCAGGTGAAGCCCCGAGTTTACACCCTTTCTCCACCACTGCCTGCCACTGAGGCCGGGATCCTGGTTCTGGAGCTGAGAATAGCACGAGGTAGCGAGTGCTGCTGATGGCTAGTGTCCAACTTCAGGCTCTCTCTGCAAATAGTGCCGGTCTTAATTTTTCTCTTTTCAGATGGTGGCTACCGGAGCTGGTACGTGGCCAGTGACTACCCGATCCTGAGTGTGCTCCGGGACCCCGTGTTTGTGGAGGTTCGTGTCCTGAACCGGAACGATCCGTCCCTTGTGCTGGTGCTCAATGCCTGCTGGGCAACCCCCACCCTCGAGCCGTATTCCGGGCTCCGATGGGAACTCTTGGTGGGCAGGTAAGGCAGTGAGTGAGGGAGCTTGGGGCAGGCTGGGGATTGGGGAGGGGGCGACATGGACTGTGTAGGATCGAACGGGGCAATATTACAAATCTGAAGTCGGGGTTAATTGGTTTAAATGTTCTTTAGTTTCTTTATCTAGTCTAATCTCGGGACTATCGATTGATGTACCGCTATAAGCCTCGCTCTCTCCCAGGTGCCCCCCTCCCCATATAACTCCCTCTTTCTCTGTTCCAGGTGCCCATTTGTGGGCGACAATTACAAAACTCGCCTCCTCCCGGTAGATGCCGCTTCCCATTTGCGGTTCCCAACTCACCATAACCGGTTTGTCGTCAGCACTTTCGCTTTCTGGGACCGAGTTTCGGGCCGGGCTCTGACCGGGGAGGTGAGTGTTCTTCAGTGTCTCTCTCTGTCACTTAGTTGAACTTGTTCCTGGGGTCTCGCTAACAGTGAGGCAACCCCTGTTGACCCTTTGAATGTAGAAGCATTAATCTCCTGACTGGGAGCTGTGGGACTGACCAAACCGCACTGTCTCTTTCCAGGTTTACTTCCACTGCAGTGCTGAGGTTTGTTACCCATCCACCCGAGAGAACTGCACGGCTCCCTGCAGCCCCAGTAAGTACCTGGGATCTGACTGGAAACTGAACCCTGATGGGGAGTGCTGGGCGAGGGTCATTTGGACACAGTCCTTCAGCAACGGCCCGACAGTGGGCACAGGAGGAGTGTCGTCAATCTGCCGCCTCTGAACTGTTCACCAGTTAGTTTACTGCAGAATAGCAATCTGGCTCAGTGGGTCTGATCACATCGTGCCCTGGGTCTGAGTGGAATCCACCACTGGGGTTGGGAACAGAAACAAAAGAAAAATAGGTGCCGGTGCAGGCCATTCGGCCCTTCGAGCCTGCACCTCGATTCAATAAGATCATGGCTGATCATTCACCTCTACCACTTTCCTGCTTTCTCTCCATACCCCTTGATCCCTTTAGCTGTAAGGGCTACATCTAACTCCCTCTTGAATATAAGCAATGAACTGGCATCAACTCTCTGTGGTAGGGAATTCCACAGGTTAACAACTGAGTGAAGTTTTGCTTCATCTCAATCCTAAAATGGCTTGCCGCTTATCCTTCGACTGTCCCCTGGTTCTGGACTTCCCCAACATCGGCAACATTATTCCTGCATCTAATCTGTCCAGTCCCATAAGAATTTTGTTTGAGATCCCTTAATCCTTGTAAACTCCAGTGAATACAGGCCCAGTCGATCCAATCTCTTCAGTGCTGCCATCCTGGGAATCAGTCTGGGGAACCTTTGCTGCACTCTCTCAATAGCAGACTAGGAGACCAAAACTGAACACAATATTCCAGGTGAGGCCTCACCAAGGCCCTGTACAACTTCAGTAATACCTCCCTGCTCCTATACTCAACCCGCTAGCTATGAAGGCCAACATAGCATTTGCTGCCTTGACTGCCTGCTGTACATGCATGCCAACTTTCAATGACTGATGTACCATGACACCCAGGTCTTGCACCTCCCCTTTCCCTAATCTGCTGCCATTCAGATAATTTGTTTTCATGTTTTTGCCCCCAAAGTGGATAAACTCACATTTATCATTATCCTGCATTTGCCCACTCAACCTGTCCAATTCACCTGCAACATTTTAGCGTCCTTCTCACAGCTCACACCGCCACCCAGCTTAGTGTCATCTGCAAACTTGGAGATATTACTCAATTCCCTCATCCAAATCATTAATGTATATTGGAAAGAGCTCGGGTCCCAGCACTGAGCCCTGTGGCACCCAACCAATCACTGCCTGCCATTCTGAAAAGGACCTGTTTATCCCGACTCTCTGCTTCCTGTCTGCCAACCAGTCCTCTATCCACCTCATTACATTACCCCCAATACCATGTGCTTTAATTTTGCACCAATCTCGTGTGGGACCTTGTCAAAAGCCTTTTGAAAGTCCAAGTACAACACATCCACTGGTTCTCCCTTGTCCACTCTACTAGTTATATCCTCAATATTCCAGAAGATTTGTGAATCATGATTTCTTTCATAAATCTATGCTGACTTGGACCAATCCATCACTGCTTTCCAAGTGTGCTGTTTCATTTTTAATAATTGATTCCAACATTTTCCCCACTAATGTCAGGTTAACTGTCTATAATTCCGTTTTCTATCCCTCAAAGTGATGTTACATTAGCTACCTTACAGTCCATAGGAACTGATCCAGAGTCGATAGACTGTTGGAAAATGATCACCGGTGCATCCACTATTTCTAGGGCTACTTCAATAAATACTGAGATGCAGACTCAGGCCCTGGGGGTTTATCTGCTTCAATCCCATCAATTTTTTGCCAAATAAGTATTTCCTTCTGTTCCTCCTCACTACACCCTCAGTCCCCTAGTATTTCCAGAAGATTATTTTCTTTAGTTCTGTTTTCACAAAGGATTTGTTTAACTGGTCTGCTATTTCTTTGTTCCACATTATAAATTCCTGAATCTGACTGCAAGGGACCTATGTCACTATTCTTTCTCTTCACATCTATAGAAGCTTTTGCAGTCAATTATGTTCCCAGCAAGCTTCTGCTCATACTCTATTTCCCCCTTCTAATTAAACCCTCTGTTGTCCTCTGCTGCATTACAAAATTCTCCAGTCCTCGGGTTTGCTGCTTTTCTCGCCAATGTATGCCTTTAATTTGGATTTAACACTATCTTCAATTGCCCTTGTTAGTGATGGTTGAGCCACCTTCCCTATTTTATCTTTACTCAACAGGGATGTACAATTGAAGTTCATCCATGTGATCTTTGTTTGCCATTGCCTATCCGCCATCAACCCTTTAAGTATCGCTCGCCAGTCTATTCTAGCCAATTCACATCTCATACCATCGAAGTTACCGTTCCTTAAGTTCAAGACCCTCGTCTCTGTATTAACTGTCACTCCATCTTAATGAAATCTACCATATGCTCACTCTTTTCCAAGGGACCTCACCAAGATTGCTAATTAGTCCTTTCTCATTACACATCACCCAGTCTTGGATGGGCAGCCCTCTGGTTGGTTTCCCAACATATTGGTCGAGAAAACCATCCCTAATACACTCCAGAAATCTTCCACCACCGCCTTGCTACCAGTTTGGTTATCCCAATCTATATGTAGATTTTTATTGCACATCCCTAATTTCTTTGTTGCTCCCAACCTCACTACAACTGTTTGGTGGTCTGTACACAACCCCACTCATTTTCTGCCATATTCTGTAGATCCACCCATACTGATTCCACATCATCCAAGCTAATGTTCTTCCATACTATTGCATTAATTTCCGCCTTTAACCAGCAATGCCACCCCACCTCCTTTTCCTTTGTCTATCCTTCCTGGATGTTGAGGTCCTGACCAGCATCCTGCTGCAACCAGGAGTTCCAGGGTGGGACTGAACCGATATCTGGGGGTGGGGGAGACCCGCCCCATGTGTGGATATCCTGTAACAGCTGGTCAAATTAGTGCTTAAATCTAATCCTTCCCCAGGATATCTGGCCATTACACGGTCAGTGAATGCAAACTTTGCTCGGTTGAAAATGGTCTTTCTTGGAATAGGGACTGAATCTTAGTCAGAGTGAACTGTATTTAATTAAAGTCTAATCTCGAGGTTTTTTCGCATTTGGCCATTGGTTTGAATATTTGATTGGGGGCTTCAGGCAGCTGAACATTGAACTAGCCACCTTGAGATCTTGTCTCTTTCCCTTGTTCCCCAGAGAGGCGAAGAAGTGCTGATTCCCGGCCTGGGGACTTGGTGACCGCTGAAGGACCCATCATTTTCCTGGAAGATGAGCAGAGACTGGCTGCGGGGATCCCCCAGGAAGAGAAAGGTAAAGGAGGACCCTCTAACTGTGTGCAGTGATGCAGTAACTGGTGCCCATCTAACCCTGGCTTCTCCCCACAGATACTGCTGCTGATTCCCCCTCCCGTGTCCTTCCTGGAGTAGCAGTTGGGGTAGCGCTGCTCTCCATGGCCCTGTTGGTCGGGACTGTCGCCATGTGGAAAATGGACCACCGCCGCAGGGTGGGCTCAGAGTGCAGCTCTATGGAACTGTAGATGTGTCTGTTGGATAATAAACTCCTGTTATAGATGAGCCCTGGTGTCATGTTCTTTCGAATGCTGGCTGGATTTTACTGTCCTCGGTGAGTTAATTTGTTTTGTTTGTGCTGCTTCTGTTTGGTCCCCACCAGCCAAGTTCAGGGCCAGGCTGGTGTGGGTTTGTAATAAATGTAGCGGGCGGGAGGGACCGGCACGGTTGCGGTGAACTCTGTTCCTTGCGAAGGCGCCCGGGCCCGTGTGTCTGCCATTGCCGCTTCAATGGGGCCATGGAGACACGGTTTGACAAGCCTGGCGAGTGGTGTTGGGCTGTCGCCTCCCGCACACCCTGAACATTAGTGTCTGTCTCCGGCTATTGAACCTTCAGTTATCACTGAGCTGCCGGCTGCTGCGTGCTGCCGGAGTAACGCCTGTCCAGAGCTTGTTCCCGCTGTGACTGGGTGGCTGAAGATAAATGGTTGGAGATCCCTGCCCTGTCTAGGACCGAATCTGTGAGCTGGTCTGCAGGGAGCGGGAGGTATCTTCCACGAGGAGCATCAGCTCCAACACGCACTGGGCTGTGCTCTCCTTGGTGGAGGCATGTCCGATGTTCAGAGATTGCGTGATCTGTAATAGGAGCGGGGCAGAGCTGCAGTTCTCCAGGGTCCCCGTGTCTCGCCGATTGGTTAAATGTGACTGGGACCCACAGGAATGATGCGCATTGAGGATTTCAATCCAAGATCCCTGTACTGGGCAAAATTATCCAGACGGAGTGTGCTGGATAATGGGTAAAATGGGTCAGCGTGGGAATGGTGACGTAATGCAGAATCTTTGAATCGTAGAATAAGACACGAGGCCATTCTGTCCATATGTGCCGGTTGTTATCTGGTCTAATTCCAGCTCTCGGTCCGTAGCACTAGGTTTCGGCTCAGTGCACATCCAAGTACTTTTTAAATGTGATGAGTGTTTCTGAAATCATTCATGTATTCCACAAAGCAAAGGAGCGAGAACTGGGCCCTGTAGAACCCCACTGGAAGCAGCCATCCATTCTCCAACTCTCCTCCATTACCCTTTGCTTCCTTCCACTTAGACAATTTTAGATCCAATTTGCCGCACTCCAATGGATCCCATGGGCTTTTACTTTGTCCATTTGGGACATTTCCGCACACCTTGCTTAAAATCCATGCATCAAACGTACACATTAACCATCCCTGTTACCTCAAAGAACTCCAACGTAGTCAAACATGACCTTCCCTTCTCAAATCCATGCTGACATTGCTTGATTAGTATTTCAAACTGAAGGTTTATAAAGTCCCGCAGAATTGATTCGTCATTTGGCCACCACCGAGATTAAACTGTCTTGTAACTGCCAGTACCTGCAGTATTTTGCTTTTGTATTAGTGTTTCATTCACTGCCACTTCTCTTCCAGGTATGCCCACCTTGAAGTTCTGCTCTTCGACAGGATTTCTGTTTCATCTTTACAATCTGTTTTCCTTATGTTTGATCAAGTATCTGCCAAGACTTTCTTTCACAGCTACATCTCTTCTCATTAACTGTCTGTCCCAGACTGAAAAACAAGGATATACAATTTGGCCAAAATTAGACCTGGAGGTTTTGAAAAGCCAGCAGAGAATGATTAAGGGAAAAGAGTCTATGAATGTAAACTGGCGCAATATGCAAAAAGAGCAAGTGTTTCTATAGGTATATAAAAAGAAGCGTGGTTAAAGTAAATGTTCGTCCCTTGAGGACGAGACTGGGGCATTAGTAAGGGGTAACATGGAGATGGCAGAACCTCTATACAGGTATTTTGTACAGTAGAGGACACTAACAATATTTCGACAGTGGATATTCAAGGGGGGGGGGGGTAGACTTAACATAATCACTAAGTAAGTGGTACTCCGCAAGATAATGGGACTAAAGGCAGATAAATCCCTTCAATCTGATGGCTTGCATCCTAGTGTCTTAAGAGAAGTAGCGGCAGGGATTGTGGCTGCGTTGGTTGTAATTTACCAAAATTCCCTGGATTCTGGGGAGGTTGCAGCAGATTAGAAATCTGCAAATGTAAACCTTTTTTTTTTAAAAGGGAGGCAGACAAAAAGCAGGACACGATAAACCAGTTATCCTCACATCTTGGTTGGGAAAATGGTCGAGTCCATTTATTAAAGTAGCAGGACATTTGGAAAAGCAAAATTCGGGCAGTCAGCATTAATTTATGAAGGGGAAGTCATGTTTGGAAAAAAATTGCTTGAGTTCTTTTTGAGGATGTAACGAACAGGGTGGATAAAGGGCAACCAGTGGATGTGGTGTATTTGGACTTCTAGAAGGCATTTGTCAAGGTGCCACATAAAAGGTTACTGCACAAGATAAAAGTTCACGGGGTTGCGTGTAATATATTAGCATGGATAGAGGATTGGCTAATTGATTTGGGATAAATGGTTCATTCTCTGGTTGGCAACCATTAACTAGTGGGGTGCTGCAGGATCAGTGCTGGGAGCCCAAATATTTACAATCTATTAATGACTGTGAAGAATGGACTGAGTGTAATGAAACCAAGTGTGCTGACGATACAAAGATGGGAGGAAAAGCAAATGAGGAGGACACATCTGCAAAAGGACCGAGACAGGCGAAGAAAGTGGGCAGGTGGTGAATAATTGTGAGGTCATGCACTTGGGCAGAAAAAAAATCAAAGAGCAAGTTAATTAAATGAAGGTTGCAAAGTGCCACAGTACAGCAGGACCTGTGGGTTCATTGTGCATGAAACACAAGGATAGTATGCAGTTACAGCAAGTGATCAGGAAGACCAATGGTTACTTGATCTTTATTCCAAAGGGGATGGAGTATAAAAGCAGGGAAGTCTTGCTATAGTTATATAGGGTATTGGTGAGACCACACCTGGAATACTGCATGCAGTTTTAGTTTCCATATTTACGAAGTTATATACTTGCTTTTGGCAGCAGTTCAGAGAAGGTTCACTAGGTTGATTGCGTGGGTGGATTATGAGGAAAGGTTGAATAGGTTGGGCTTCTACTGATTGGGATTCAGAAGAATGAGGTGATCTTATCGAAACGTTTCAGATTGAGCTGGCTTGGCAAGGTGGATGCAACGAGGATGCTTCCACCGATGGGAAAGACTAGAACTGGAGGGCATGATCTTAAAATCAGGGACTGCCCATTTAAAACAGATGAGGAAAAATTTCTTCTGAGGGTTGTAAATCTGTAGAATTCGCTGCCTCGGAGCTGAAAGCTAGGACATTGTCTATTTCTGTCTTAAATATATTCAGTTTCTTAAATGATAAGGGAATAAGAGGTTACAGGGAGTGGGTGGGAAAGTAGAGCTGAGTCCATAAACTGATCAGCCATGTTCTCATTGAATGCTGGAAAAGGCTCCAGGAGCTGTATGTCCTATACTGTTCCTATCCATGTGCATTCCACCCTTCATGTTTTGGATCCACCCAGGATTACAAACATCTGATATTCAACATTTCTCCAACCACTGTTCTTGCCGGATCCGAGGATCCACGCCACATGCACACTCTCCCTCTCTTCAGCAGCACTGACTCACTATCTGTGTAAGCTATCCTGGTCCACAGTTCCATTTCATCCTTTGCCTCGTCCAACGCTTTAACTAAATAACATGTTTCCTTCCTTTCAGGTGTCAAGGATTGTAAACTTCAACAACTCATGAACACCAATGCCACCCCCACCCCCGAAAACGTCTTTCTCTCTCTCCCCGCCCCCCCCACCTCCACACTTCCCTCTGATCCTTTCCCTTCTGCTGTACTTTCATTATCCCCTCTGTCCTTCCCCTCTCTGACCCCGAACGATAAGTCCTCAGCAAAGGCTTGAGCTTCATGCCCTTACGCCCCAACATCAATGAATTATGAGCTCGGCACGATGCTGAGCTCTTTTTCCGCCAACTTTGCCTCCATGCCCATTTCTTCGACCAGGAGTCTTCCCCCCCCCCCCCCCCCACACAGCTGATCCTTTCTCCAGTGTTCAGAATTATGTCTATCTGGCCTCTTACCCTCTGTCGACCTCTTCATTGCAAACTGCGGACGGGCCATCTCAATTTCTCTGCTCCCCTCACTCACTCGAAACTACCTACCTCTGAACTTGCAGTATTCCGCTCGCTCGGATCTAACCCCAACATTGTCATCAAACCTGTTGACAAGAGTGGCGCTGTTGTTTGGCGAACTGACATCTACTTTACAGAGGCTGATCGCCAACTCTGACATCTCCTCCGACCTCTCCCTGGACCATGACCCCACCACTGAACCTCAAGCTGCCATTTCCTTGACTGTCACTGACCTTTACTCCTAGAGATCTCCCCTCATAATTCCCCAACCCTGTGCTTCTTCCTCCTTCCCAACATCCACAAGGGCTGCCTTGGTCGACCCATTGTTTCAGCCTGTTCTTGCCCCACAGAATTATATCTTATCGACTGTTTTTATTCTCCTTGTCCACGCTTTTTCCACCTACATGGGTGACTCCTCCGAAACCCTCCATCACCAAGTTTCCAGTTTCCTGGTCCCAACCGTCTCCTTTTCACCATGGACATCCAATCCCTCTACATTTCCATCCCTCACCAGGATGGCCTGAGGGCACTCCGCTTCTTCAAGCAGAGGCCCAATATAGAAAATAGGTGCAGGAGTGGCCATTCGGCCCCCGGGCCTGCACTGCAATTCAATAAGATCATGGCTGATCAGTCCTTCAGTACCCCTCCTGCTTTCTCTCCATACCCCTTGATCCCTTTAGCTGTAAGGGCCATATCGAACCCCCTCTTAAATATATCTAATTAACTGGCATCAACAACTCTCTGCGGCAGGGAATTCCACATGTTAACAGCTCTGAAGAAGTTTCTCAGTGCTAAATGGCCTACCCGTTATCTTAAAACTTTGTCCCCTGGCTCTGGACTTCCTCAACATTGGGAACATTCTACCCACATCGAACCTGTCCCGTCCCATCAGAATCTGATACGTTTCTGAGATCCCCTCTCAGTCTTCTTAACTTCAGTGAATAAAGGCCCAGAGGATCCAGTCTCTCCTCATGACAGTCCAGCCATCCCTGGAATCAGTCTGGTGAACCTTCACTGCACTCCCTCAATAGCAAGAACGTCCTTCCTCAGATTAGGAGACCCAAACTGAACACAATATTCCAGGTGAGGCCGCACTATGGCCCTGTACAACTGCAGTAAGACCTCCCTGCTCCTATACTCATCCCCTAGCTATGAAGGCTAACATACCATTTGACTGCTTTACCACATGCTGTACCTGCATGCACAATTTCAGTGACTGATGAACCATGACACCCAGGTCTCGTTGCACCTCCCCTTTTTTCTAATCTGCTGCAATTCAGATAATCTGCCTTCATGTTTTTCCCCTCAAAATTGCTAACCTCGTATCCACATTATGCTGCATCTGCCATGCATTTGCCCACTCAGATAACCTGTCCAATTCACCCTGCAGCCTTTAGCATTCTCCTCACAGCTCACACCGCCACCCACTTTAGTGTCCACAAACTGGCAGATATTACACTCAATTTCTTCATCTAAATCGTTAATGTATATTGAAAGAGCTGGAGTCCCAGCACTGAGACCTGTGGCACCCCACTCATCACTGCCTGCCGTTCTGAAAAGGACCTGTTTATCCCGATTCTCTGCTTCCTGTCTGCCAACCAGTTCTCTATCCATGTCGGTACATTACCCCCAATACCATGTGCTTTAATTTTGCACACCAATCCTTGTGCGGGACCTAGTCAAAAGCCTTTTGAATGTCCAAGTGCACCACATCCACTGGTTCTCCCTTGTCCACTCTGCTAGTTACATCCTCACAAAATTCCAGAAGATTTGTCAAGCATGATTTCCCTTTCATAAATCCATGCTGACTTGGTCCGATCCTGTCACTGCTTTCCAAATGCGCTGCTATTTCATCATCATTGATTCCAACATTTTCCCCATTACTGATATCAGGCTCACCAGTCTATAATTACCTGTTTTCGCTCTCCCTCTTAAAAATGGTGTTACATTAGCTGCCCTCCAGTCCATTGGAACTGATCGAGTCGATGGACTTTTGGAAAATGATCACCAATGCATACACAATTTCTAGGGCCACTTAGTCTACATCAGAGTAATTATCAGGCCCCGGGGATTTATCAGCCTTCAATCCCATCAATTTCCCGAACACAATTTCCTGCCTAATAAGGATATCCTTCAGTTCCTCCTCACGAGACCTACTGTCCCTTAGTACATTCGGAAGGTTATTTGTGTCTTCCTTCGTGAAGACAGAACTGAAGTATTGGTTCAATTGGTCTGCCATTTCTTTGTTCCCCACTATAAATTCACCTGAATCTGACAGCAAGGAACATACGTTTGTCTTCACTAATCTTTTTCTCTTCACATATTTATAGAAGCTTTTGCAGTCAGTATGTTCCCTGCAAGCTTCCTCTCGTACTCTATTTTCCCCCTCTTAATTAAACCCTTAATCCTCCTCTGTTGAATTCTAAGTTTCTCCCAGTCCTCAGGTTTGTTTTTTCTAGACAATTTATATGCCTCTCCCTTGGCTTTAACACTATCCTTAATTTCCCTTGTTATAGAAACATAGAAACATAGAAAATAGGTGCAGGAGTAGGCCCTTCGGCCATCCTCCAGCATGATCCCACCGCAAATCCTACCTTCTCCTCCCCTCACCACAGCATTTGGAAGGGACCACTCCCTCCGTGACAGCCTGGTCCTTTCTGCAGTCACCCCCAGCAACACCACCTCGTCCCACGGCAACTTTCTGTGCCACCTGCCCTTTTACCTTCTCCATTCCCACTATCCAGGGCCCCAAATACTCCTGGAAGATGAAACAGCGATTTACTTAGTACCATCAATTTAGTAAACTGAGTAGGCTGCTCACGATGTGGTGGTCTCTATTTTGGGGAGATCAAGCGTAGATTGGGTGACCACTTTGCTGAACACCTCCATTCAGTCCATAATTTGTGATGGAGGTTCTTATTACTTTAATTGTCTGCTCCACTCCCACTCTGACCTCTCCGGCCTCGGTCTCCTAAACTGTTCCAACAAAGTTGAATGCAAGCTCGAGGAACAGCACCTCATCTTTAGTTTAGGCACTTTACAATGTTCTGGACACAAGATCAATTTCAGAGCATAGCCACTGTCAATCGTTGGCTCACTTTCTTCCCCCATCCCCCCACCCCCCGAAATATTTTTTTCTCCTTGTCTCTAATGGCCGTTGGTCGTTATCCTGCCATTCACACCGTAACTTAACTAATGATTTTCTAACTTCTCCCATTACCATTTCAATTTGACCCATCATCCCCTTTCTCATCTCTCCTGTCTTTCACCCTATAACAGACCTTCCCTTTTGTTCTTTATTCCCCTCCACCTTTCAGTGCTTAAGAATCTGTTCTTTGCGAACACACTCCAGTTCTGACGAATGATCATTGTCTGATGAAGGATCATCGACCCGAAACGTTAAATCTGCGTTCTCTCCACAGACGCTGCTTGACCCGCTGAGATTTCCAGTATTTTCTGTTTTTATTCAACATTGCAGCATCCGCATTTTTCTTGTGGTGTGCGGTCTCTAATTGTCCGATTTATCAAGTCCTCCCTTTTTAAACAATGGTCCAACCTCAGCAATTCGCCTACCCTCTGGCACAACTTCTTTAGTCAGGGATGATTGGAAAATGATGCTCACAGCCTCTGCAATTTCCTTCGTGGCGAGCAGCTCCATGGGTCACAGAATGTAGTGGGACAAGTATTATGTTGGTGGAAAATACAAAAGGTTGTAAATCAGCTGCCCGGGGCTCCTGACTTGAACTCTGGTCCTAAAACACTGAGCCCCTCCCCTGTTGTCTCCGTATTTCAAACTCATCCTTTTATTGACAAAACGTTACTCTACTTAATCTCCTTTCGTGGTTTCTATAAACAAAATGCCCCAAGAGTGGCCTGACCTACCCGCCCAATGGAAAACCTGCGTCAACGCTAATTAAACAGTGAGCGCCTGTGTAAATGAAGGATTCCCTGCCATTGTGGAGGGTACAAGACACCAAGGCCGCAGACAGAAGCTGACCGATCGGGATTTACAGGCTTCATTCGCTTGAGGTCATCTGTAGTACCCTCGGGGCTGTTTCAGTTTCTGCAGATCACTCTGGATGTTGATGGAATGGAGGAGGACATTCATTTCACAACATGCTGCTGTTTTGGCTCTCCAGCAATTGTACAGCAGGAGCCCGGTGGGGTTGTACTGAGAAACCTGTTATACGTCCTTCGAGTATGTAGAGGGTGCTTGGCATTTCCAGACAATTCACCCCGTGTGCTGAGAGAGCTTCTGTTGTTTAAATGTTTATAGTGACACCAGGGAGTCAGTGAGTTTCCTGAAGAGCGAGGGAGATGAGGTTGAAGACCGTTTCCTCTGGAAAAGAAAGGTCTGGCTGGAAATCGTGAGTTTTCCCAGGAGCAGAGCATCCAATAATAATACTCAATCTTCATCTGAATGTTCATCAATGCTCTGTCGAGGCTGCACCCTTGAATATATCTGTGATCCTAATTGCGAGCTTATAGTCTAGGTTCTATCCAGCAGATTAGCTCTCCAATATCAAAGGGTGTTAACTTATCAGTTACCTGAGGAGGCTGATAGTAAATTTTTGTCCTAATATATTAAGTCAAAATTACTAATCTCAACTGCAAATTTATAATCGAATTGGATTATGGTGAATCACTGTGCTATAATTGGACGGCCTAGCGAACTTGGAGATTCGTTGGTACTAGAAATACTCAACAATCTGACGCAATCCATGTAGGACACTTTGGCAAACCAAATAACGATCGATCCCTCCCAGACACTGCCTGTAGTGGGGAACGGGGTTGAACGTGGATGAGGTTGAGGATCCGTCTGTCCTTGATCAATATTCAGGTCAAGTTACCAATCCCAGCGTTGTCGTTTGGTGTCTGCTGTCCCTATATATTGCCATTTCAGGTGCCTCGATATATTGCAGAGGTGCTATGTTCTAACATGTTTTCCCCTTCAATGAAACTGATGGTGGCCTTGACTGACAAAGCACAACGAACTATCTCTGCCCTTCATTAGTGCCACTAGTAGTGGGACCCCCACCCTCAGTAATTGACCAGTATTGTTACTCGACCAGCCACACTAACTCTGGCTAGCAGGGCCGACGCTGGATAATCTGACGAGTCTTTCACCCACTGACCGATCAAAGTCTCTCCAGGTACAACGCTCACACCAGGAGTGTGATGGAACACGCGCCTGGGTAGAATAAGCTGTGGCTTCAAAAACAATTGTTCAAAACTGTCCAGCACAGGTGGGTTTGCTTGACACGCCCTGGGTTACCTATTCACTCCTCCATTACAGAAACACCGTGGCTGCAGTATCCATGGTCTATACAGGGCACTGCAGCAACTCCCCAAGGTAACTTCTTCAGCACTTCCCTCCTCTGCTACCTCCATCAGTGAAAGGACAAGTGCAGCAATGTTCCTGGGACACCATTCCCTCCATGTCAAACACAGCCCTGAATAAAACACATATAGCTGTTCCCTCTTTGTCCCTGGGTCAATGTCTTTGAATTTCCTGCTGACCTACAATACTGCAACACCATCACCACAAGGACTGCAGTGGTTCAAGGAGAAGGCACATCACCCCCAGCGTCTCAGGGCAACTAGGGATAGACAATAAATACAACTGTATCATCACTCAATGCTGACACCACAACAATCTATAGAGAAACGCAAGGTATTCTGTAACAGGCTTTATCTGGGCCTTCCTACATGCAGCCTCTCCACCGATACCAGTTGTCAAGAAAGACATAGTGCTCTAAATCAGTTTCCAAGATCTCAGGTCCTATAACAGAAGCTGACATCTGTCCCATTCCTCAGACAGCGGCCATGATTGAGAAACTAGGGGACATCATATGGCTCTAACGCTTATGAGAGTTCACTCGGAGCTGTCACGAAAGCACAGAACCTCAACTTTGTTGTCTTTGTCTTTGCCCGGACTCTACAAGTTTACTATAATTAATAAATCGCCGTCCACCAGCTCAGCAGTGAGGACGAGGCCGAGTTAATTCACTGTTGAGGGTTCTGCACGCGCCTGGCGCATCAGTCATCTGTGTCACTTTCTGTGACACCTCACTCCTGACATTGTCTATCCAGCCCTTCCTTGGTCTTCCTCAGCTTCTTGTTCCATGTCGCTCTGTGTGCAGCATTCTTCATTCTTTATATTCCGGAAACTTCTCGTGACCCAGCACTCTTCTCCCGATAATAATGTGCGGATAACTTTGCTTCATAAGCTCTCGACTTATTTAAATATGGCTATCCTTCCATATCCCTTTAAACATTCCAACAGCAGCTGATCCTTCTTTGTTGTCATCTTCACAACTCACAGTCACTGACACTAACCCACCGAGGTGTACAAACTGTTCCACCTGTTCAACTGCATCCCCTATACTTGTAATCGCAACATCTTCCTGAGAATCCCCAAATTAAATGACTTTCATCTTTATTATGTTAATTGTTTATCGAAGTTTTCTGCTGTCCAAGCAAAGCTTGTGAGCCTTATGCACTGGTAGAGTGCATGAGGGAGAACCAGTAGATGTGGTGCATTTGGAATTTCAAAAGGCTTTTGCCAAGGTCGCGCAAGAGATTACTGTGCAAAATTAAGGCACATGGTATTGGGGGTAATGTATTGACGTGCATAGAGAAAAGGTTGGCAGACAGCAAGAGTGAGTGGGAAAAATGGGTCATTTTCAGAATGGCAGGCAGTGACTAGTGGGGTGTCACAGGGTTCAGTGCTCGGACCGCAGCTATTTACAATATTCATTAATGATTTAGACGAAGGAATTTAATGTAATATCTCCAAGTTTGCAGATGTCACTAAGCTGGGAGGCAGTGCGAGCTGTAAGGAAGATGCTAAGGGGCTGCAGGGGGACTTGGACAGGTTAGGTGAATGGGCAACTGCATGGCAGATGCAATATAATGTGGATAAATGTGAGGTTATCCACTTCGGTGGCAAAAACAGGAAGGCAGCTGATTATCTGATGGTGACAGATTAGTAAATGGGGAGGTGCAACGAGACCTGGGTGCCATGGTACATCAGTCATTGAAGTTAGGTATGCAGGTACAGCAAGCAGTAAAGAAAGCAAATGGCATGCTGGCCTTCATAGCGAGCGGGTTTGAGTATAGGAGCAGGGAGGACTTGCTGCCGTTATACAGGGCCTTGGTGAGACCACACCCTGAGTATTGTGTGCAGTTTTGGTCTCCTAATCTGAGGAAGGACATGCCTTCCATTGAGGGAGTGCAGCGAAGGTTCACCAGACTGATTCCCGGGATGGCAGGACTGACATATGAGGAAAGACTGGCTCGACTCGGCTTATACTCACTGAAATTTAGTAGAATGAGAGGGGAATCTCATATTCACGTGCAAAATTCTAATGGGCCTGGACACGTAAGATACAGGAAGAATGTTCCCAATGTTGGGGAAGTTCAGAACCGGGGACGCAGTCTAAGGATAAGGGGTAAGCCATATACGACCGAGATGAGGAGAAACTTTTTCACCCAGAGGAATGAGAAACCGTGGAATTCTCTGCCACAGAGAGTTGTTGAGTCCAGTTCGTTAGATATATTCAAAAGGGAATCGGGGGGTATGGAGAGAAGGCTGGGGTGGGGTACTGAGGTTGAATGATCAGCCATGATCATATTCAATGATGGTGCAGGATCGAAGGGCTGAATGGCTCGCTTTTGCACCTATTTTCTATGTTTCTATGAGCCAGTCAATGGTCAGCGAACTTGAGATTGTTTCAAACCTCGTCACCTGAGGTGATCCTCCAATATCACGTTTCATTGCAAGGATCATTACAGCTTCCAGTACTGGATTACATATATCAGGTGACAATGTGCATCCTTATCTCAGCCCAACTGTTAGTCTAACCCATTCTATTTGTGTTTCCACTCCAGCGCAAACAGCGACATCTGCTGGACGCTTTCTATCAGTTTCACAAGTTTCCCAGGAATACCGAACATCGTCAAGATATTCCAAATGCTTTCTCGCCCGACACTCTCAAAGGCCAGCTACTTGATAGTTTTGTGAAGCGCCTTGCGACATTTTCGGACATAAGTGCGATATAAATACAAGTTGATACTGTAACGTGGATGTTGTGTAATATGTATTTCACCGGAACCTGTCTTGTTGCTCAGGGGAAATCATTGAGCATCTCCGGGGCACCAAATGACTGTAAACCATATAAAAGATTATTGGCACTAGGCCCAGGGGCCCATCCGTGCTCTGTGTGTGTTACAGTGACCGCGCTGGACAGGGTTACAGTCTTACATTTCAGAACCGTCAGAGCACCAAACACATTCTGGCCACTGTTGGAATTCCAGGGCCCAGGGCTTACAAGCTGGCGAGTATTAAAGACATTGTCATTTCCTGTTGACTGAGGATGAACCCCTCTGATTCTCAGAGCCTTTAACACGAGGAGTTTGAACAGGGATCTGTCCACCACAGGGATCACATGGGAATCATCCCAGGAGATGGGTCTCTGGGGGTAGTTAGATAACATAACTATTCACCACATTCAGGTTATAAGTTGACTGCGGGATTAAAGGGACAATATGGAAACTAAATTGGCTCTCAGACAAACAGCAGAGAGTAGCGGTGAACGGATATTTATCGGACGGGAGGGTGGTATACAGTGCTGTCCCCCAGATATATATCAATGCTCTGACCTTAGGGAGACTGGGCATCATTTCAAAGTATGCAGATGGCAGCAAACTCAGAAATGCAGTAAACAGTGAGGAGGATAGTAATAGAAATCAGGAGTAGATAATCAGACTAGTGAAATGGGCAGACACATGGCAAATCACATTTAATGCAGAATAGTTTGCAGTGATGCATTTTCGAAGTAAAATGAGCAAAAGTGAAGGAAATGGGAGAAATTTAAAGGGACTGCAGGAAGAGAGAGAGCTGTGAGTTCACGGACACAACTCTTTGAAGTTAATCCGGCCGTTAAACATTCAAACTGCACACTTCGCTTTATAACTAATGGAATAGAGAACGAAATCAAGGAAGTTATGGTAAACATTTATAAATCACAGTTGCATATGTACTTGAAAAGGAGCACCTTGCAGGGCTATGGGGAAATATCACGGGATTGGGATTAATTTGATCGCTCGTTCATAGAGAGGGCACAGACACAATGGACCGAATGGCCTTCTGTGCTGTATCATTCGATGATCCCAGGAGATGGGGTCACTGAGAGGGGTTAAGAGTGGTGCTGAATCAATGTTCCCCAATGTGCATGGGATGGAAGCAGCCTCTCTCTGTACAGCAAGTTACCGAGTGTCTCATTGACACAAACAACACTATTATCATTTACAGTTATAGGTTTCTTTAGTTAATGAGACATGGTGTCTGAATTATATTAGTGCTGTCTCCATAAGAGGAGAACTTGAGGAGCTGTGCCGTTAAATGTCGGCAATTGCCGATTTAAATTCAAACATCTGCACCGTTTTTAAAGGGGCACAAACAATAAACACCGTAACTTGACAAAAACAAATTAAAAAGAAACGAAACAAATTAAATTAAAATTCTGAACCCACCGATCATGGAAGACCTCGCGTAGAGAGCGCTCCATTGGGCGCTTGGGGAACTGTCTCTGGACCCAGGGTCACATTTATTGGTTTATTAGAAACAGGCCCCATCTCCGTGTGAGCCGTGGGAATGCGGGTTGATCTTCGGGAGCCCGTGGGCCGCGGACTGAGCCTCAGGCTGATTGGGACAGTCATTTACTGCGGGTTAAACAGCGCTGGGATAAAAAGTGGGAGTCGGCTCTACAGCCTCAGTTACCTAAGAGGGTTCGCTAGTTATAATGGAGGGATTGTGGGTTCTGGGCTTGTTATTTGTGGCAATCTGTTCATCTCAACCGCCCTCTCTCCTTCTCCCCGCCGATAAATGTTGGCTGTCTCCCAAATTCCGCCAAGACTGCGGCTTTCCGGGAATTGAAGGCAGTGAGTGTTTGGGGAGAGGCTGCTGCTTTGATGCCGGGAGCCGGGATGTGCCGCCGTGTTTCTATTCACTGGACAATCTGCCAGGTGGGTGTTTTCTCGGGCCGTCCGTATGGTGGGCCAGGGCTTTCCAGAACCACCCGCAATCCAGCTGCACTCGGGGATTCGCTGGACAGTATCCTCTCTTTCCCTGTCCTGAAACTTCAGGTGGAGTTTCAAACCTTTCCACTTCGGGAGTAGAACTGAGGGTGGGTCTGGGACCCTCTCCACTCGGGGGATGGTGGATTTGGGAGCTGGTACATCAGATACTGAGGTCAGCAGTTTGACCCTGACTCAGTATCTGAACCTCTAACCATTCGATGATTAAATCCCGCCCTATGTAGTTGTCCAGGATAGGAGGGCAGTGTGAAGGAGCCCAGCTTCCTGCTGCCTCTGACCATTTGCTTTGATTACTTTCTGTCGATGAGACCCCAGCCCCTTAATCACAACCAGACCAGTGATGAGCTGGAGCTGGTCAACGGGTTTCCATTAGACGGAGAATGGGAGGGGATGGAAACAAGATGGTGGTCCTGACCTGGGTGGAGTTTCTCGCCCTCCCGGTAACGGTTCCCTTGCCACTTCCCGTGCAGCAACTAACCGCCTGCCTTTGATCATCTTGCAGTGTGCACCAAGGATGGGCGGGTCCTGATCGCCATCTCCAAGGATTTGACGCTGCCTCCTGTAAACCTGACCACGGTCCATCTGAAGGATGGACACGGAGCTGAGTGCAGTCCGACCGTGGCCTCTGCAGACACTGTGCTCTTTCAGTTCGCAGTCAGTGAGTGTGGGACTACTCAGCGGGTCGGTATTGTGGGCTGGGAGCCCCACCAATGCCTGTCAGTCGGGTGAGACGGTGTCTAAAGGGTAATGTGGGCCTTAAAGGCAATACATGTGATAGATTATAAGGAAATGGCAGACTTGCTCAATGTCTTTGCAATCGGTCTTCACAGTAGAGGAAGAGGATACAGTACCAGAGATACTTGAAATAATAAATCAATGAGGAGCTTGCTGGATTTAATACCAGTCGAATACTGAAACGGAACAAATGTAGGTCTCTGGGACATGGTCTCCATCCCTTGGTATTAAAAGATGTAGGGGTGACGATATTGCTGGAGGTTTAGTTATGAACTAGCAAAACTCTTCTGCAATTGTCTCCTTGGAGTAGCACATTGAAAATATCAACTTCAGGTTGGGAAAGTGGAATCCGGAAACCATAATCCGTGGTCTAATGCCTGTCGTGGGGAACTTGCTGGAATATATCGGGGCAGTGACTGAGCATCTGGGTGGATATGAACTGATGGTTTCCGGATCGGTCAGTGAAAGGCCAATCACGTCTATCTAACCGATTTGCATTGGTTTCAGGACGTCACTGGGTGATGAGGGCGTGTTTATGAATCTATGTATCTGCAGAAGTTGTTTGAGGTTCCAGAGAATTGACCAAGTGCCTTGAAGGCAATTTATTGACAAGGTTATGGAATTGGATAGCGGGTAAACATCACAAATGATATTGGAGATGTACTTCAAGTGTTAAGATATGACTCGTGGATTTCTCTTGGGATCTATACTGGGAGGTGGGACTCCGCTTTACACTATTTCATGACTTGGATAAAAGAATAGTGGGCTGTATAATCCATGTTTGCTGTCAGCACTAAGTGAGGTGGCAGTGAGTTGTGTAGATGGGGGCTGAGGTTGCTAAGGGATGGGCCTAGATTAAGTGAGTGATCTCTCATCTGGCAGAGATTTAAACAATGTGGGGCAGTGAGGTCATCCATTTTTTGGGACTATAGATCGATCAGTAATTTATAAATGGTCAGCTTGGAATTGTGTGGGGATTTGGGATAGCAATTCTTGGGGGGGGCGGGGGGACAAAATAGACATTAGATCAAGTGCCCCCCGATCTGGGGACACTCGACACTTAACTGCCCCACAATATCTCCGCGTCTGGAATACAAAGTGGTTGGATAATGGGAGCTATAAAGTTCTAGTTAGACTGCATCAGTTCGGCGCACCACACCTCGGGAAGGAGATATTGGCCTTGGAGGCGATGCAGTGCAGATTGACCAGAATGATCGCGGAGCTAAAAGGGTTAAATTGAGGACAAGTTCCATAGACTCGGCTTGTGTTCTCTCCAGGATAGAAGATTAAGGGGTGCTTTGATGGTGTAGGCCTGGAAAAGTTTATCTCCAGTGGACAGGCCACTACAAGGGGCATATCAATAAATAGAGCACGGCCGGTCAGGGTGATGTCAGGAAGCACGTCACAAGCTTGGTGGGAATCTGGAACTGTCAGTGATAGCTGAGGCTAGGGCCATTAAATTTCCGAACTGAGATTTTCTTTGGAAAGGGTGTTGAGGCTTACAGAACCAAGGCAATAGGATGGAGTTAGTCAGTCATGGTCTAATTGGAAGGCGGAACATTATGGAAGGGCTGCATGGCCTACTCCTGTCCCTCTGTACTGATGGTCTTCTGTCTCTTGTAGCTGGACGGGGTGAACGCCGTGTATGAAACGGATGTGTTGGGTCAGTTTGAGATCTTGGATGGAGCTTTGGGATCGGTGACCCGGGACAGCCCCTTCAGGTGAGAATGGGAGCACATTGAGCGGGGAGAGAAGGTGAGGAGCTGAATTCTCCAGCCGTGTCCGTTCTCTTGCAGGCTCCATGTCCAGTGCAGTTACAAGGGAAGCCAGGAGTCGGAACTGCAGGTGAAGCCCCGAGTTTACACCCTTTCTCCACCACTGCCTGCCACTGAGGCCGGGATCCTGGTTCTGGAGCTGAGAATAGCGAGAGGTAGGGAGTGCTGCTGATAGCTAGTGTCCAACTTCAGGCTCTCCCCAAATAGTGCCCGTCCTTCATCTTTCTCTTTTCAGATGGTGGCTACCGGAGCTGGTACGTGGCCAGTGACTACCCGATCCTGAGTGTGCTCCGGGACCCCGTGTTTGTGGAGGTTCGTGTCCTGAACCGGAACGATCCGTCCCTTGTGCTGGTGCTCAATGCCTGCTGGGCGACTCCCACCCCCGAGCCGTATTCGGGGCTCCGATGGGACCTCCTGGTGGGCAGGTAAGGCAGCGAGTGAGGGAGCTTGGGGCAGGTTGGGGATTGGGGAGGGGGCGACATGGACTGTGTAGGATCGAACGGGGCAATATTACAAATCTGAGGGCCTGGTTAATTGGTTTAAATGTTCTTTGGACTGTACTCTAGTTTCTTTATCTAGTCTAATCTCAGGAGTTTGGTTTGATGTACCGCTATAACTCTGTCGTTCTGTTCCAGGTGCTCCTCCCATATAACCCCCTCTTTCTCTGTTCCAGGTGCCCATTTGTGGGCGACAATTACAAAACCCTCTTCCTCCCGGTAGACGGCGCTTCCCATTTGCGGTTCCCAACTCACCATAACCGGTTTGTAGTCAGCACTTTCGCTTTCTGGAACCGGGTTTCGGGCCGGGCTCTGACCGGGGAGGTGAGCTTCCTTCCGTGTTTCTCTCGGTCACTTGGTTGAACTTGTTCCCGGGTTCTCGCTAACAATGAGGAGACCCCTGTTGACCCTTTGAATGTAGAAGCATTAATCTCCTGACTGGGAGCTGTGGGACTGACCAGACCGCACTGTCTTTTTCCAGGTTTACTTCCACTGCAGTGCTGAGGTTTGTTACCCATCCACCCGAGAGAACTGCACGGCTCCCTGCAGCCCCAGTAAGTACCTGGGATCTGACTGGGAACTGAGCCCTGATGGGGAGGCGTGGGTGAGGGACATTTGGACACTGGGCACAGGAGGAGGGTCGCCAATCTGCTGGATCTGAACTATTCGCCAGTTAGTTTACAGCAGAATAGTTCCCTGGCTCAGCGGGTCTGATCACATCGTGCCCTGGGTCTGAATGGAATCCACCCCTGGGGTTCGGCAACATTTATTCTGCATCCGGGAGTTCCAGGGCGGGAACTGAACCGATATCTGGTGGTGGGGGAGACCTGGGCAATGTGTGGATGTCCAGTGTAATCGCTGGTCAACCTAGTGTTTAAATCTAATCTCCTTCCCCAGGAGATCAGTCCGGCCATTATACTGTCAGCGACTGCAAATGTTGCTCGGTTGAAAAGGGTCTTTATGGGAATAGGGAGTGAATCTTGGTCTGACGGAGTGAACTGTATTTAACTACAGTCTAATCTCGTCTCTTTGGTGCCCGACGATTTTTGCATTCGGCCATCGGTTTGAACACCTGATTGGGGGCTTCAGGCAGCTCAGCAGTAAATCATCCACCTTGAAGTCTTGTTTCTTTCCCTTATCCCAAGGGAGGCGAAGAAGCACCGATTCCCGGCCTGGGGACTTGGTGACTGCTGATGGACCCATCATTTTCCTGGAGGATGAGCAGAGACTCTCTACGGGGATCTCCCAGGAAGAGAAAGGTAAAGGAGGACCCTCTAACTCTGTGCAGTGATGCAGTAACTGGTGCCCATCTAACCCTGGCTTCTCCCCACAGTTACTGCTGCTGATTCCCCCTCCCGTGTCCTTCCTGGAGTAGCGGTTGGGATAGCGCTACTCTCCGTGGCCCTGTTGGTCGGGACTGTCGCCATGTGGAAAATGGACCATCGCCGCAGGGTGGGCTCCGAGTGCAGCTCTATGGAACTGTAGATGTGTCTGTTGGATAATAAACTCCTGTTTTTGGTGAGCCCTGGTCTCGTGTTATCTTTCAAATACTGGCTGGATTTTACTGCCCTTTCCAGTGAGTTAATTTGTTACCTGGTTTAACAATCGCTGGTGCCTCTTTTGTATATCCACCCACTTCCGCCCCCCCCCCCCCCCCCCGCGCCAGCAGCCAAGTTCAGGGCAAAGCAAGTGTGGGTTTGTCATATCGAGCGGGAAGGACTGGCGCGCTTGCATTGAACTCTGTCCCTTGGGATGGGTACCGGGTCCGTCTCTCTGCCATTGCCGCTTCCATGAAACCGTGGAGGCACGATGTGGGCTCTCCTTGGGGTGGAGGCAAGAGGCAGAACGTCGGGTGTGTTGAAGCCCAGATGCTGTTGCCCTTTGACGGGAGCCAGGCAGAGCTGCAGCTCTCCAGGTTCCCAGTGTCTCTCCGGTCTGTGTAAATGTAACTGGCACCCACAGGAATGATGCGGATTCAGAATTCCAATCCAAGCTCTCCAAACTGGGACAGTTGGCAAACTCTTCTGGACCATGGATTGTCCCGGATGATGGGTCAGCAGCCCAGGCAGTGTCGGGTGGGATATGGTGACTTATTGCATCTTCAGCGAGTGGTGAGCAGCTCCATTGGTCACAATGTGGGGGACAAGTATAATGTTGTAAAATACAAAAGATTGTAAATCAGCTGCCAGGGCTTCCTCACTTGACCTCTGAATCAAAAACTACAGTGGGTCTAGTGAGGAGGAACTGAAGGAGATCCTTATTGGGCGGGAATTTGTGTTAGAGAAATTGATGCGATTGAAGGCTGATAAATCCCCGGGGCCTGCTTGTCTGCATCCCAGAGTACTTAAGGACGTGGCCCCAGAAATAGTGCATGCATTGATGATTTTCCAACAGTCTATCGACTCGAACAGTTTTTTTTAAAGGAGGGAGAGAGAGAAAATGGTAATTATAGACCAGTTAGCCTGACATCAGTAGTGGCGAAAGATGATATAGCAGCGCATTTGGAAAGAAGTGCCCAGCTCCGACCAAGTTAGCATGGATTTTTTTTAGGGGAAATCATACTTGGCAAATCTTCTGGAATTTTTTGAGGGTGTAACTAGTAGAGTGGACAAGGGAGAACCAGTGGATGTTTATTGGGACTTTCAAAAGGCTTTTGACACGGTCCCACGAGATTGGTGTGCAAAATGTAGATAATGGGGATAATGTAGTGACAGGGAGCGAGAACTGGTCGGCAGACAGGAAGCAGAGTCGGGATAAACGGGTCCTTTTTAAAATGGCAGGCAGTGAATAGTGGAGGGCCGCAGGGCTCAGTGCAGGGACCCCAGAGCTTTACAATATACATTAACGATTTACATGAAGGAATTGACTGACTGACTGACTATCACCAAGTTTACTGATGACACTAAACGGGGTGGCGTTGTGAGGAGGACGGTAAGAGGCTGCAGGGTGACTTGGACCGGTTAGGTGAGTGAGCAAATGCATGGTAGCTGAGTATAATGTGGATAAATGTGAGGTTATCCACTTTTGGGTCAGAAACACGAAGGCAGAATATTATGTGAATGGTGGCAGATTAGGAAAAGGGGAGGGGCAACGAGAGCTGGGTGTCATGGTTCATCAATCACAAAGTAGGCAGACAAGTACAGCAGGCAGTGAAGAAGGCAAATGTTATGTTGGCCTTCAGAGCTAGGGGATTTGAATAGAGGAGCACGGTGGCCTTACTGCAGTTGTACAGGGCCTTGGTAAGGCTTCACCTGGAATATTGTGTTCAGTTTTGGTCTCCTAATCTGAGGAAGAACCTTCTTGCTATTGGAGTGCACCAAAGGTTCACCGGACTGAGTCCAGAGATGGCTGAACTGTCATGAGACTGGACCAACTGGCCATTTATTCACTTGAGTTTAGAAGGATGAGAGGGATCTCATAGAAACGTGTTAGATGTGGGAAGAATGTACCAGATTTGTGGAAGTCTAGAACCCGGGGACATCGTCTTAGGATAAGGGTTAGGCCACTTAGGACTGAGATAAGGAGAAACTTCTTCACTGAGTTGTTAATCTATGGACTTCCCTGCTGCAGCGAATTGTTGGTGTCAGTTCAGTGTATATATTCAAGGGGGAGTTAGATATGGCTAAGGGGACCAAGCGGTATGGAGAGAAAGCAGGAAATGGGTACTGAGGGAATGACCAGCCATGATATTGAATGATGCTGCAGGTGCAAAGGTCTGCAGGGCCTACTCCTGCATCTATTTTCTGAGTTTCTAACCCTGGGCCCTTCCCCTGGTGTCTCCGTATTTCAAACTCGTCCTATTATTGACATTTTTATACATAATCTCCTTTCATGGTTTCGGTAAACAAAACCCCAAGAATGGTTTGACATGCCCTTCCAATGGTAATCTAGCACAAACACTAATTAAACAGTGAGGGCCTGTGTAAATGAAGTATTCCTTGCCACTGTGGCAGGTACAATACACCAAGGCCACAGACTGAAGCTGATCGATCGGGATTTACAGGTTTCATTCGCTTGAGGTCACGTTAAGTACCCCCGGGGATGATTCAGTGATGGACACATGAAGGCTGGTCTTCGACAGATCACTCTGGTTGTTGATGGAATGGAGGATGACATTCATTTCACAACAAGCTGCTGTTTTGACTCTCCAATAACTGTACAACAGGAGCCCGGGGGGGGGGGGAGGAGTTGTACTGGGAAATGTGTTGATGTCCTTCGAGTATTGAGAGGGCGCTGGGCATTGGGAGACAATTCGCCCCTTGTACTGTAAGAGCTTCCATTGCTTAAATGTTTATAGTGACATCAGTTAGGTTCAGAGTTGAAGAGCTGGAGTCCGAGCTTCAGACCCTGATACAGCAGGGAGTGGGAGAGTTATCTGGCCACTGTGTTCCAGGAGGCAGTCACACCCCTTAGGTGAAATAATTAAAAGTTGGTCCGTGGTCAGTGAGAGTTGGGCGATGGAGCCTCCACGCTGGCTCTTGTCCGACACGTTCAATTTACTTGCTCCGTGTGGACGAGGGCAGGGACTGCAGGGCGAATGGGCAAATTGACCACAGCACCGTGCTGCAGGGGCCGTTCAAGTGGTGAAAGTAAAAAGGAATATTAGTGGTGGAGGGCAGTAAATTTAGGGGGATAGATACTGTTCTCTGCAACGGAGAGAGTGAGTCCCGAAGGTTCTGTTGCCTGCCTGGTGCCAGGCTTAAGGACATCTCCTCTGGGCTGGAGAGGAATTGGAGTGGAGGGGAAGATCCCATTGTCGTGGTCCACGCAGGTAGCAATGATATAGCTAAAGCAAAAAGGAGGTTCTGCTGAGAGAGTATGAGCTGTTAGGCGCTATCTTAATACATAGAACCACAAACGTAATAATCTCTGTTACTACCTGAGCCATCAGCAAATGTGCATAGGGCACATGAGATCAGAGAGATGAACGCGTGGCTCAAAGATTGGTGCGGGAGGAATTGCTTTTTATTTCATGGGGCATTGATTCATGGGTGAGAACGAGTTGTTTTGTTGGGATGGGCTTCACTTGAATCAGGCTGGGACCAGTGGTGAATTGATTAACTCGGGCTGTAGAAAAAGCTTCAAATTAAATAGGTGTAGGAGGTTTCAGGTGATGGGAACATTTTCGAAAGTCAGAGGCAGCAGAAGGCAATAAAGCAGGGTAACGATGGGGCTAATGATAGCTGGAGTGCAACAGGAAGGAGCAGAATGTTTAAAATTGAGTGCAACAGGAAGGAGCAGAATGTATAAAATTGAGTGCATCAGAGAGTGGGGTCAAAGCCGGGAAAAATAGTGACAAGACAAAATTAAAAGCTCTTTATCTGAATGCACGCAGCATTCTTAACATGACATGAGTTGACAGCACAAATAGATATAAATGGGTTATGATCTGATAGCCATTACAGAGTCGTGGTTGCCAGGTGACCAAGGCTGGGAACTGAATATTCGGAAGTATTTGACAATTGGGTCGCATCAACAAAAAGGAAAAGGAGGTGGGGTAGCAGCGTTAATAACGGATGAGATCAGTGCAGTAGTGAGAAATGATAATGGATTAGAAGATAAGGATGGGGTGGAGATAAGAAATAAAAAGGGGAATAATTCATTGGTGGGTGTTGTCCATAGGACCCTAACGGTAGCTACACTGTTGGGCAGAGAATAAATCAACAAATAATGTAAGATCGGTCGCACCCCTTCTCGCCCGACACAGTCAAAGGCCAGCTGGTTGATCACTTTGTGAAGCACATTGGGACATGTAGTTGAGTTAAGCCGCTATATAAATGCCAGCTGGCCTTTGACAGTTCCGGGCGAGGAGGGGTATGTTATGTTTTATGAGCCTCCATTATCATTTTTGTAAAATGGATGTTGTGTTATACACATTTCTCTGGACCCTGTCTTGCTGCTCAGGGGAAATCATTGAATAACTCCGGGCTAACAAATGACTGTAAACCAGATAAAAGGTTTTTGGGACTAGGTCCACGCGCCCAGCTGTGCTCTGTCTTTGTTACATTGACTGCGCTGGACAGGGTTACAGTCTGACATTTCAGAACAGTCAGAGCACCATACACATTCTGGCCACTGCTGGAATTACAGGACGTAGGGCTTACAACCTGACTCGTATTAAAGACATTGTCATTTCTGTTATGTTCATAATAAAGTGATGCAACTGAGTACTGTAGACAATGAGTAAGTGTTATAGTTGTTCCTTTATTCAAACTCCAGATTGCTGGCATAGCGTGGGAGGCCTGCTTATATACATTGCTCACAAGGGATGCTGGGATCCCTTTGGACTCCAGCAGATATGCCCTCTAGTAGCGGTTTTATACAAGTTGCCTGGGGTTGCATACATAACATCACTCCCTCCCAAAGTCAATAGTAAACTTATTTACACGGTGAGACTTTCTGGGTCTTTTCGGTCCCTTGTCAATCATCTCGGTACACATGCGGCTGTGGGTGAGTTCGTTGGTGCTTTGCTGGGATGGTGAGTTCAGTTTCGTGATCAACCGTGATTTCGGTTGCCACATCTATGTATCTTAGAGGACAGAAGTTGATGGTGTCATCAGCGGGATGCTCGTGACAATTTGGTTTGGTCCAAATGCTTTCTGCAAGTTAGTCCATTGGCAAGTTTGACCTGAAACACCCTACTCCCTCCTTTGGCTATGACAGTGCCAGCAAGCCATTTGGGACCATGTCCATAATTGAGTACAAATACAGGGTCATTGACTTCAATGTTGCGTGACAAGTTTGTGCAATCATGATACCTGCTTTGTTGATGCCACCTGCCCTCGACGTGATCAGGGTGGACAAGAGAGAGCCTTGTTTTGAGCGCCCCTTTCATGAGCAGCTTGGTTGGGGGAACCTAGGTAAGCCAGTGGGGTCTGGTGTGGTAGCTGAGCAGGACTCGGGACAGTCAGGTCTGTAGGAAACCTTCCGATATGCATTTCATACTTTGCTTGATGGTTTGAACTGCCCGTTCTGCCTGACCGTTGGATGCGGGCTTGAACGGGGAGTTGTGACGTGCTTCATCCCATGGCGGGTCATGAATTCTTTCAATTCAACACTGGTGAAGGACGGCCCATTGTTGCTGACAAGGAGATCGGGCAGGCCACGCGTGGCAAACATGACTCTTAGGCTTTTGATGGTGACAGTGTGCGTGCTTACAGGCATTATTACACGTTCAATCCATTTTGAATAAGCATTTACAACAACCAAAAACATCTTGCCTAGAAACGGGCCCACAACGTCAACGTGGATTCTCGACCACGGTTTGGAGGGCCATGACCACAAACTTAGCAGTGTCTCTCTGGGTGCATTGTTCAGTTGCGAGCAACTGTTGCATTGGCGCATGCACGACTCTAAGTCTGAGTCGATGCCCGGCCACCACACATGGGATCTGGCTATAGCTTTCATCATTACTATGTGGGGGTGGGTACTGTGTAGCTCGCGTATGAAAGTTTCAATGTCTTTCTTCGGCCAAACTACGCGATTACCTGAGAAAGACAGTCCGCCTGTGTAGACATTTTGTCTTTGCAGCGCTGGAACAGCTGGATCTCTTCATGCATCTCCGCTGGGATGCTGGACCAGCTCCCATGCAGGACACCGTTTTTTTTTTAGAAGTGACGGTAAAGGATCCTGGCTGGTCCAGATCCTGATTTGGCGGGCCGTAACAGGTGACTTTTTGTTTTCGAATGCATCCAGCAGCAAGAGCAAGTCTGCAGGCTGTACCATTTCCACCCTGGTGGTGGGCAATGGTAGACGACTGTGATCATCAGCACAGTTCTCTGTCCCGGTCTGTGGTGGATTACACAGTTGAATGCAGCCACCGTGAGCGCCCATTTTTGGATGCGGGCAGAGGCATTGGTATTAATCCCTTTGCTCTCTGAGAATAGCGATAGTAGGGGCTTATGGTCAGTTTCTAGCTCAAACTTGAGACCAAACAGATACTGGTGCATTTTTACACCCCAGAAACGCATGCCAGAGTTTCTTTATCAAACATGCTATAGGCCATTTCGCCCTTAGAAAAACTCCTGGATGCATAGGCGACCGGTTGCAATGGTCCCAATTCGTTAGCTTGTTGTAACACGCACCTGACCCCAGATGAAGACGCATCACAAGTTAGCACTAAATGTTTTCATGGGTCATACAGGACAAACAGTTTGTTGGAATATAACAGATTTCAGGCTTTCACAAAAGCAGCCTCTTTTGATTTCCCTCTTATCCAGTTGTCTCCCTTGCATAGCAGCGCATGTCGGGGTTCTAACAAGATGCTTAACGTGGGTAAGAGATGAACAAAATAGTTGAGTCCCAGGAACGGCCGCATCTCCACAACATGCTGTGATCTTGGCGCTTTCTTGATGGCCTCCGTCTTGGCGTCAGTGGGTCTGATGCCATCTGCTATGAATCTTCTCCCTAAGAACTCGACCTCTGGCGCAAGGAAAACAAACTTCGAGTATTTCAATGTGAGTTTTCACATGATCTAGCCGACTTAGAACCTCTTTCAGGTACTTCAAGTGTTCGATGCTGTCCTGACCTTGACTAGTAAGTCGTCGTGGAAAACCACAGTGCCTGGAACAGATTTTAGTAGGCTCTCCATGTCCCTTTGGAAAATTGCCGCGGCCGTTCACTTCCCAAATGGGCATCTATTGTAGATGAACAGACCTTTGTGCGTGTTAATGCAGGTGAGTTCTTTCGAAGATTCTGCCAGCTCCTGCATCATGTAGGCCGAGGTCAGGTCCAGCTTGGTGAACATCTTTCCTCCAGCCAGGTTCGCAAATAGGTCGTCTGCCTTGGGTAGCGGGTACTGGTCCTGTAGGGAAAAATGGTTAATCGTTAGAAACATATAACATTCTGATGGGACTGGACAGGTTTGATGTAGGAAGAATGTTCCCGATGTTGGGGAAATCCAGAACCAGAGGACACAGTCTAACGATAAGGGGTAAGGCATTTAGGACTGATATGATGAGACACTTCTTCACTCAGAGTTGCTAACCTGTGAAATTCTCTACCGCAGTGAGATGCCAGCTCATTGGATATATTCAAGAGGGAGTTAGATATGGCCCTTATGGCTAAAGGGATCAAGGGGTATGGAGTGAAAGCAGGAAAGAGGCACTGAGGTGAATGATCAGCCATGATCTTATTGAATGGTGGTGCAGGCTCGAAGGGTCGAATGTCCTACTCCTGTACCTATTTTCGATCTTTCTATGTTACTTTATAGTCCCCTCAAATTCTGACCGAGCCGTTGCCTTTGAGAACTGGAACAATAGGACTGGCCTACTCGTTGAACTGCACCGGCGATGATGTCTTCTTGCTGCAGCTCAATTTCCACTTTCTCTTGCATCATATATGGCACTGCCCGTGCCTTGTGGTGGATGTGTCATGTACTGGGAACCAAGTCGATCTGCACCTTTGCCCCTGAGAAACTTCCGATGCCTGGCTCAAACAACGATGGGAAATTGCTCAGAACCTGGGTGACATGAGGCATCGTCAACGGATGAGCGTGCTCGGATGTCGGCCCAGTTCTAGCCGATTTTTTTTCGAGCCAGGTTCAGCCGAGCAGTGTGGGACCATCTCCCAGTACAATCCATAGTGGAAGTTCGTGCACTGCTCCATCATAGGAGACTTTTACTGCTGCACTGCCAATTAAAGGGATTAGCTCTTTAGTGAAAGTTCTGAGCTTGCTATGAATACGGCTCAGCTTGGGCCTGTGTGCCTTGTTGCACCACAGCCTGTCGAAGGCCTTTTTGCTCATGTTTGACTGACTTGCATCCGTGTCCAGTTCCCGGGATATTGGAAATCCTTCCAATTCGACTTTTAGCATGATCGGTGGATATTTTGTGGTGAAGGTGTGTACCCCGTACACTTCTGTCTCCTTGGTTCGAGTCTCCAGTTCAGCCTGATCCACCATTGATCTGCCCTCCTTTGCAACTGGTGCTTTGCAGGGTTTGCAGCTCATCTGCACATTCACTGGAGGTGTCACATTGTTCCACAGCATTAACACAGTGTTTAAAGCGGCATTGATGGGCTTGATGATGACCTCCACAGCACCAACAAAATCATGCTTGACAAATCTTCTGGAATTTTTGAGGATGTTTCCAGTAGAATGGACAAGGGAGAACCAGTTGATGTGGTATATTTGGACTTTCAGAAGGCTTTCGACAAGGTCCCACACAAGAGATTAATGTGCAAAGTTAAAGCACATGGGATTGGGTAGTGTGCTGACATGGATTGAGAACTGGTTGTCAGACAGGAAGCAAAGAGTAGGAGTAAATGGGGACATTTCAGAATGGCAGGCAGTGACTAGTGGGGTACCGCAAGGTTCTTTGCTGGGGCCCCAGCTGTTTACACTGTACATTAATGATTTAGACGAGGGGATTAAATGTAGTATCTCCAAATTTGCGGATGACACTAAGTTTGGTGGCAGTGTGAGCTGCGAGGAGGATGCTATGAGGCTGCAGAGCGACTTGGATAGGTTAGGTGAGTGGGCAAATGCATGGCAGATGAAGTATAATGTGGATAAATGTGAGGTTATCCACTTTGGAGGTAAAAACAAAGTATGCAGATGGCAGCAATCTCAGAAATGAAATAAACAGTGAGAAGGATAGTAATAGAAATCAGGAGCACATAAACGATTGGTGAAATGGGCAGACACATGGCAGACTAAATTTAATGCAGAATGGTTTGAAGTGATGCATTTTAGAAGGAAAAATGAGCAAAATTGAATGTAATAGGACAATTTTAAAAGATCTGCAGTAAGGGAGAGAGCTGTTGGTTTACGGATGCAAATCTTTCATGTTATTATTATCATCATCATAGCCAGTTCCTCGGAATCGAGGACGTCATGCTTCCACTCCCAAAGTGAGTTTTTTTGGTGGCTGAACAGTCCAATACGAGAGCCACAGACCCTGTTCCAGCTGGGACAGACATTCGTTGAGGGAAGTGTGGGTGGGGCTGGTTTGCAATGTGCTCCTCCACCAGCCTGTTCCCACCGCACAGCACTGCCCTCCAATCATCAAGATTCACAGCGCATCCCTCGACAATATGGACCATTTCCCATCTCTCGGGAGCCTCTTATCAACAAAGGCAGACATTGATGCGGAGATTCAACATCGCCTCCAGTGCACCAGGGCAGCTTTCGGCCGTCTGAGGAAAAGAGTGTTTGAAGATCAGGCCCTCAAATCGTTCATGTTAATACGGCTGTTAAACATTCAAACTGCAGCCTTCGCTTTATAGCTAATGCAATAGAGAACAAAAGCAAGGAAGTTATGTTAAACATTTATAAATCATTGGTTGGGCATTAGCTAAAGTACTGTGACCAATTCTGGGCACCACACTTTAGTAAGGATGTCAAGGCCAGAGAGAGGGTGCAGACAAGATTTACCAGAATGGGACCAGGGATGAAATATTCATTTATGTTGCGAGACTAGAGAAGCTGGGGTTGTGCTACTTGGAGAAGAGAAGTTTAAGGGGAGATTTAATAGTGGTGTTCAAAACCATGTGGGGTTTTGACAGAGCAGATCATTAAAAACTGTTCCCATTGCAAGGATGCAAGGAGGGTGGGTAACCAGAGGACACAGATTTCAGATAATTGGAAAAAGAGCCAGCGGGGAGATGAGCTGAATGTATTTTTCTGCGAGTTGTGGTCTGGAATACACTGCCTGAAAGGCTGGTGGATTAAGTTCAAATAATGACTTTCAAAAAGCAATTGCATATGTACTTGAAAAGGAGTAACTTGCAGGGCTATGGGGAAATATCACGGGATTGGGATTGATTTGATCGCTCTTTCATAGAGAGGGCACAGACACAATGGTCCGAATGGCCTTCTGTGCTGTATCATTCGATGATCCCAGGAGATGGGGTCACTGAGAGGGGTTAAGAGTGGTGCTGAATCAATGTTCCCCAATGTGCATGGGATGGAAGCAGCCTCTCTCTGCACCGCAAGGTACCGAGTGTCTCATTGACACAAACAACACTATTATCATTTACAGTTATAGGTTTCTTTAGTTAATGAGACATGATGTCTGAATTATATTAGTGCTGCCTCCATAAGAGGGAAACTTGAGGAGCTGTGCCGTTAAATGCCGGCAATTGCCGATTTAAATTCAAACATCTGCACCGTTTTTAAAGGAACACTAGCAATCAAAACCGTAACTTGACAAAAACAAATTAAAAGGAAACTGAACAAATTAAATTAAAATTCTAAACGTACCCATCATGGAAGGCCTCGCGTAGGGAGCCCTCCATTGGGCGCTTGGGGAACTGTCTGTTGACTCAAGGTCACATTTATTGGTTTATTAGAAACAGGCCCCATCTCCGTGTGAGCCGTGGGAATGCGGGTTGATGTTCGGGAGCCCGTTGGGCCGCGGACTGAGCCTCAGGCTGATTGGGACATTCATTTATTGCGGGTTAAACAGCGCTGGGATAAAAAGGGGGAGTCGGCTCTAAAGCCTCACTTATCTGGGAGGGTTCGCTTGTTATAATGGAGGGGCTGTGGGTTTTGGGCTTGTTATTTGTTGCAATCTGTTCATCTCAACCGCCCTCTCCTTCTCACTGCGGATAAATGTTGGTTGTCTCCCAAATTCCGCCAATACTGCGGCTTTCTGGGAATTGAAGGCAGTGAGTGTGTGGGGAGAGGCTGCTGCTTTGATGCCGGGAGCCGGGATGTGCCGCCGTGTTTCTATTCACTGGACAATCTGCCAGGTGGGTGTATTCTCGGGCCGTCGATAATGTGGGCCAGCACTTTCCAGGACCATATGCAATCCAGCTGCACTCGGGGATTCCCTGGACAGTATACTCTCTCCCCCTGTCCTGAAACATCAGGTGGCGTTTCAAACCTCTCCACTCTGCGAGTAGAACTGAGGGTGGGTCTGGGACCCTCCCCTCGGGGGATGGTGGGTTTGGGAGCTGGTGCATCAGATACTGAAGGCAGCAGTTTGACCCTGACCCAGTATCTGAACCTCTAACCATTCTGTTGCCGAATGTGACTTGGAAGTCGATGGTTGAATCGCCTTGTGTAGTTGTCCAGGATAGGAGGGCAGTGTGAAGGAACCCAGATTCCTGCTGCCTCTAACCATTTGCTTAGATTAATTTCTATCAATGAGACCTGGGCCCTTTAAACACAACCAGACCAGTGATGAGCTGGTCAACGGGTTTCTATTAGATGGAGAATGGGAGGGGATGGAAACAAGACGTTGGTCCTGACGGTGGAGTTTCTCGCCCTCCCGGTAACGGTTCCCTTGCCACTCCCCGTGCAGCAACTAACTGCCTGGCATTGACTATCTTGCAGTGTGCACCAAGGATGGGCGGGTCCTGATCGCCATTTCCAAGGATTTGACGCTGCCTCCTGTAAACCTGACCACGGTCCATCTGAAGGATGGACACGGAGCTGAGTGCAGTCTGACCGTGGCCTCTGCAGACACTGTGCTCTTTCAGTTCGCAGTCAGTGAGTGTGGAACTACTCAGCGGGTAGGTATTGTGGGCTGGGAGCCCCACCAATGGCTCAGTCGGGTGAGGGTATCTAAAGGGTAATGTGGGTCTTAAAGGCAATACATGTGATAGACAATAAGGGAATGGCAGACGTGCTCGATGTCTTTACAATCTGAAAATGGAACGAAGGGGAACTAAACTTCTATAACTTAAGAAATGGGAACAGGAGTAGGCCCTATGGCCCCTCGAGCCTTCTGTCATTTAATATGATCATGGCTAATCCGATAGTGGCCTCTGGTGCACTTCCCTTCCCGCTCCCCATAATCCCTTCTAGCCTTATCGGTTACGAAACTGTACTTATGCCTGTGAATGTATTCAATGTTCCAGCTTCCACAGCTCTGAAGCAGCGAATTCCATAGATTCACAACCCTCAGAAGAAATTCCTCCTCATCTCAGTTTTAAATTGGTGTCTTAGATTATGCCCCCCCTAGTTCTCATGTCCCCTCAGTGGAAGGATCCACCTTTTCAAGCTCTCTCATAATCTTACACGGGTTGACAAGATCACCTCTCATTCATCTGCATTCTGATGAGTAGAGGCCCAACCTACTCAACCTGTCATAATTCAACTCCCTCAACTCTGAAATCAACCGAGTGAACCTTCTCTGAAATGCCTCCAAAGCAAGTATGTCCTTTTCTGAATATGGAAATACAAAATTCTATGCAGTATTCCATGTGTGACCTCACAAATACCCTGTATAACTAGAAACGAATTCCCTGCTTTTATACTCTATTCCCTTTGCAATAAAGGCCAAGATTCCATTGGCCTTCCTGATCACTTGCTGTACCTGCATACTATCCTGTGTTTCATGCACCAGGACCCCCAGGTCCCGCTGTACTGCAACACTTTGCAATTTTTCATTTTAAATAACTTGATATTGGATTTGTTTCTGATCAAGTGCATGACCTCACACTTTCCAACATTGTACTCCATCTGCCAAATGTTTGCCCACTCTCTAAGCCTGTATTTCATTTTGCAGATTTTTGTCCTGTACATGTGTTCCTGCCATCTTTGTATCGTCAGCAAACTTGGCTCTGTTACATTTGGTCCCTTACAAGTTAATATAGATTGTAAATAGTTGGGGTCCCGGCACTTATTCCTGTGGCACCTCACTAGTTACTGATTGGCAACTTGATGATGATCCATTTATCCCGACTCTGTTTTCTGTTCGTTTGCCAATCCTCTATCCATGCTAATATGGTATTGCCAACCCCTTGAACTTTTATCTTGTGCACTAACTATTTATGTGGTACCTTGTCAAATACCTTCTGCAAGTCCAAATCCACTGGCTCCCCTTTATCCACCCTGTTCGTTACTTCCTCAAAGAATTCTAGCAAATTTGTCAAACATGACTGTCCCTTCATAAATCCATGCTGACTCTGCCTGACAGAATTATTTTTTCCCAATGTCCTGCTGCTTCTTTAATAATGGGGAAAATGTTGGAGTCCAATCACATGTTAGGTTAACTGGTCTACATTTTCCTACTTTTTGTCTGCCTCCTCTTAACTAAGAGCGTTACACTAGCAGCTTTCCAAACTACTGGGACTGCCCCAGAATCCAGGGAATTTTGGTAAATTACAAACTATGCATTCACTATCTCAGCCATTAATTCTCAAGACGGTATGATGCAAGCCGTCAGGTCCAGGTAATTTATCTGCCTTTAGTCCCATTATTTAACAGAGTACCACCTTTTGTGATCTGTTTTCCCCACCCTCTACCACATGACACCTTGACTATTCACTCTTGGGATATTTTTAGTGTCCTCTACTGTAAAGACTGATACAGAATATTCAATTTCTGCCAACTCCATGTTTTCCCCCATCCCCATTAATTCCCTGGACTCTTCCTCTAAGGGACCAACATTTACTTTCGCCACCCTTTCCCTTTATTATATACCTGAAGAAACTCTTGCTCTTTGTATATTTCATGCTCGTTAACTTTCATAGTCTATCTTCCCTTTAGTCTATCTTCCCTTTCTCGTTTAGTTATTTTTTTGCTGGCTTTTTAAAAGCTTCCCAGTGTTCTGTCCACCCACTAGTTTTGCCCAGTGTGTACCTTTTTTTTTTTCAATTGAATACCATCCTTTAGTTAGCCACGGATGACTATCTATTCTCATACCCTTTCTGTCTCACTGGAATATATTCTGTTAAGAAATCTGCTTAAATGTACGCCACTGTTCATCAACCATCCTACACATTAATCTATTTTCCCAGTCCACTTTAGCCAACTCTGCCCTTGCACCTTCATAGTCTCCTTTTTTAATTAAAGCTTAGTATGCTGTATAGAGATCCAACTTTCTCACCCTCCATCTGAATTACAAATTCAGATCATGCTATGATCACTCATTCCAAGGAGACCCTTTATGAGGAGATTTTGTTAATTCTGTCTAATTACACAAGGACCAGATCGAAGATAGCCTGCATCGTGGTTGATTGTTACATACTGCTCAAGGAACACGTTCCTTATGCATTCTATGATCTTTCCTCAAGGCTGCCCTGATGTAGTTGCATTGATGTGTTAGGGATGAGGAAAGTTTCTCTCTGGTGGAGTCCCGATCCAGGGGGCATAGCAATAAAAATAGAGCTCGGTCGGTCAGGGTGATGTCAGGAAGCACGTCACAAGCTTGGTGGGAATCTGGAACTCCGCTCCGAAATCGCTGAGGCTTGGTCCATTAAATTTCCTAACTGTGATTTGAGATTTTCTTGGGCTTGGGTATTAAGGGCTACAGAACCAAGGTAATTGGATAGTTAGTCAGCCATGATCTAATTGGGAGGTGGAATACTGTCCAGGGGCTGAATGGCCTACTCCTGTCCCTCTGTACTGATGGTCTTCTGTCTCTTGTAGCTGGACGGGGTGAACGCCGTGTATGAAACGGATGTTTTGGGTCAGTTTGAGATCTTGGATGGAGCTTTGGGATCGGTGACCCGGGACAGCCCCTTCAGGTGAGAATGGGAGCACATTGAGCGGGGAGAGAAGGTGAGGAGCTGAATTCTCCAGCCGTGTCCGTTCTCTTGCAGGCTCCATGTCCAGTGCAGTTACAAGGGAAGCCAGGAGTCGGAACTGCAGGTGAAGCCCCGAGTTTACACCCTTTCTCCGCCACTGAGGCCGGGATCCTGGTTCTGGAGCTGAGAATAGCGAGAGGTAGGGAGTGCTGCTGATGGCTAGTGTCCAACTTCAGGCTCTCTCCAAATAGTGCCCGCCCTTCATCTTTCTCTTTTCAGATGGTGGCTACCGGAGCTGGTACGTGGCCAGTGACTACCCGATCCTGAGTGTGCTCCGGGACCCCGTGTTTGTGGAGGTTCGTGTCCTGAACCGGAACGATCCGTCCCTTGTGCTGGTGCTCAATGCCTGCTGGGCGACCCCCACCCCCGAGCCGTATTCTGGGCTCCGATGGGACCTCCTGGTGGGCAGGTAAGGCAGTGAGTGAGGGAGCTTGGGACAGGCTGGGGATTGGGGAGGGGGCGACATGGACTGTGGAGGATCGAACGGGGCAATATTACAAATCTCAGGTCCGGGTTAATTGGTTTAAATGTTCTTTGGAATGTACTTTAGTTTCTTTATCTGGTCTAATCTCGGGACTTTGGTTTGATGTACCGCTATAAGCCTCGTTCTCTGTTCCAGGTGCTCCTCTCCCCAAATAACCCCCTCTTTCTCTCTCCCAGGTGCCCATTTGTGGGTGACAATTACAAAACCCTCCTCCTCGGCACTTCCCATTTGCGGTTCCCAACTCACCATAACCGGTTTGTAGTCAGCACTTTCACTTTCTGGGACCGAGTTTCGGGCCGGGCTCTGACCGGGGAGGTGAGTTTTCTTCAGTGTCTCTCGGTCACTTGGTTGAACTTGTTCCCGGGGTCTCGCTAACAGTGAGGAGACCCCTGTTGACCCGTTGAATGTAGAAGCATTAATCTCCTGACTGGGAGCTGTAGGACTGACCAGACCGCACTCTCTTTCCAGGTTTACTTCCACTGCAGTGCTGAGATTTGCTACCCATCCACCCGAGAACTGCACGGCTCCCTGCAGCCCCAGTAAGTACCTGGGATCTGACTGGTAACTGAACCCTGATGGGGAGTGCTGGGCGAGGGTCATTTGGACAAGGTCCTTCAGCAAGGGCCCGACAGTGGGCACAGGAGGAGTGTCGTCAATCTGCCGCCTCTGAACTGTTCACCAGTTAGTTTACTACAGAATAGCAATCTGGCTCAGTGGGTCTGATCACATCGTGCCCTGGGTCTGAGTGGAATCCACCACTGGGGTTGGGAACATAGAAACAAAAGAAAAATAAGTGCAGGTGTAGGCCATTCGGCCCTTCGAGCCTGCACCACCTTTCAATAAGATCATGGCTGAACATTCATCTCTGTACCCCTTGATCCCTTTAGCCATAAGGGCTACATCTAACTCCCTCTGGAATATATGCAATGAACTGGCATCAACAACTCTCTGGTAGGGAATTCCACAGGTTAACAACTGAGTGAAGAAGTTTTAGAAACATAGAAACATAGAAAATAGGTGCAGGAGTAGGCCATTCAGCCCTTCTAGCCTGCACCGCCATTCAATGAGTTCATGGCTGAACATGAAACTTCAGTACCCCCTTCCTGCTTTCTCGCCATAACCCTTGATCCCCCGAGTAGTAAGGACTTCATCTAACTCCCTTTTGAATATATTTAGTGAATTGGCCTCAACTACTTTCTGTGGTAGAGAATTCCACAGGTTCACCACTCTCTGGGTGAAGAAGTTTCTCCTCATCTCGGTCCTAAATGGCTTACCCCTTATCCTCAGACTGTGACCCCTGGTTCTGGACTTCCCCAACATTGGGAACATTCTTTCTGCATCTAACCTGTCTAAACCCGTCAGAATTTTAAACGTTTCTATGAGATCCCCTCTCATTCTTCTGAACTCCAGTGAATACAAGCCCAGTTGATCCAATCTTTCTTGATAGGTCAGTCCCGCCATCCCGGGAATCAGTCTGGTGAACCTTCGCTGCACTCCCTCAATAGCAAGAATGTCCTTCCTCAAGTTAGGAGACCAAAACTGTACACAATACTCCAGGTGTGGCCTCACCAAGGCCCTGTACAACTGTAGCAACACCTCCCTGCCCCTGTATTCAAATCCCCTCGCTATGAAGGCCAACATGCCATTTGCTTTCTTAACCGCCTGCTGTACCTGCATGCCAACCTTCAATGACTGATGTACCATGACACCCAGGTCTCGTTGCACCTTCCCTTTTCCTAATCTGTCACCATTCAGATAATAGTCTGTCTCTCTGTTTTTACCACCAAAGTGGATAACCTCACATTTATCCACATTATACTTCATCTGCCATGCATTTGCCCACTCACCTAACCTATCCAAGTCACTCTGCAGCCTAATAGCATCCTCCTCGCAGCTCACACTGCCACCCAACTTAGTATCATCTGCAAATTTGGAGATACTGCATTTAATCCCCTCGTCTAAATCATTAATGTACAATGTAAACAGCTGGGGCCCCAGCACAGAACCTTGTGGCACTCCACTAGTCACTGCCTGCCATTCTGAAAAGTACCCGTTTACTCCTACTCTTTGCTTCCTGTCTGACAACCAGTTCTCAATCCACATCAGCACACTACCCCCAATCCCATGTGCTTTAACTTTGCACATTAATCTCTTGTGTGGGACCTTGTCGAAAGCCTTCTGAAAGTCCAAATATACCACATCAACTGGTTCTCCTTTGTCCACTTTACTGGAAACATCCTCAAAAAATTCCAGAAGATTTGTCAAGCATGATTTCCCTTTCACAAATCCATGCTGACTTGGACCTATCATGTCACCATTTTCCAGATGCACTGCTATGACATCCTTAATAATTGATTCCATCATTTTACCCACTACTGAGGTCAGGCTGACCGGTCTATAATTCCCTGTTTTCTCTCTCCCTCCTTTTTTAAAAAGTGGGGTTACATTGGCTACCCTCCACTCCATAGGAACTGATCCAGAGTCAATGGAATGTTGGAAAATGACTGTCAATGCATCCGCTATTTCCAAGGCCACCTCCTTAAGTACTCTAGGATGCAATCCATCAGGCCCTGGGGATTTATCGGCCTTCAATCCCATCAATTTCCCCAAAACAATTTCCCGACTAATAAAGATTTCCCTCAGTTCCCCCTCCTTACTAGACCCTCTGACCCCTTTTATATCCGGAAGGTTGTTTGTATCCTCCTTAGTGAATACCGAACCAAAGTACTTGTTCAATTGGTCCGCCATTTCTTTGTTCCCCGTTATGACTTCCCCTGATTCTGACTGCAGTGGACCTACGTTTGTCTTCACCAACCTTTTTCTCTTTACATACCTATAGAAACTTTTGCAATCCGCCTTAATGTTCCCTGCAAGCTTCTTCTCGTACTCCATTTTCCCTGTCCTAATCAAACCCTTTGTCCTCCTCTGCTGAGTTCTAAATTTCGCCCAGTCCCCAGGTTCGCTGCTATTTCTGGCCAATTTGTATGCCACTTCCTTGGCTTTAATACTATCCCTGATTTCCCTAGATAGCCACGGTTGAGCCACCTTCCCCTTTTTATTTTTACGCCAGACAGGAATGTACAATTGTTGTACTTCATCCATGCGGTCTCTAAATGTCTGCCATTGCCCATCCACAGTCAACCCCCTAAGTATCATTCGCCAATCTATCCTAGCCAATTCTCGCCTCATACCTTCAAAGTTACCCTTCTTTAAGTTCTGGACCATGGTCTCTGAAATTACTGTTTCATTCTCCATCCTAATGCAGAATTCCACCATATTATGGTCACTCTTCCCCAAGGGGCCTCGCACAATGAGATTGCTAATTAATCCTCTCTCATTACACAACACCCAGTCTAAGATGGCCTCCCCCCTAGTTGGTTCCTCAACATATTGCCTCATCTCAATCCCAAAATGGCTTGCCCCTTTTCCTTCGACTGTCCCCTGGTTCTGGACTTCCCCCAACATCGGCAACATTATTCCTGCATCTAACCTGTTCAGTCCCATAGGAATTTTATGGTTTGAGATCTCCTCATCCTTGTAAACTCCAGTGAATACAGGCCTAGTCGATCCAGTCTCGTCAATCCTGCCATCCCGGGAATCAGACTGGTGAACCTTTGCTGCACTCTCTCAATAGGAGACCAAAACTGAACACCATATTCCAGATGAGGCCTCACCAAGGCCGTGTACAACTGCAGTAAGACCTCCCTGCTGCTCTACTTAACCCCTAGCTATGAAGGCCAACATAGCATTTGCTGCCTTGACTGCTTGCTGTACATGCATGCCAACCTTCAATGACTGATGTACCATGGCACCCAGGTCTTGTTGCACCTCCCCTTTTCCTAATCTGCTGCCATTCAGATCATCTGTTTTCATGTTTTTGCCCCAAGTGGATAAACTCACGTTTATCATTATCCTGCATTTGCCCACTCACCTAACGTGTACAAGTCACCTGCAGCCTTTTAGCGTCCTCCTCATAGCTCACACTGCCACCCAGCTTAGTGTCATCTGCAAACTTGGAGATATTACTCAATTCCCTCATCCAAATCATTAATGTATCTTGTAAAGAGCTGGGATCCCAGCACTGAGACCTGTGGCTCCCCACTAATCACTGCCTGCCATTCTGAAAAGGATCCGTTTATCCTAACTCTCTGCTTCCTGTCTGCCAACCAGTTCTCTATCCATCTCAGTACCATGTGCTTTAATTTTGCACACCAATCTCTTGTGTGGAACCTTGTCAAAAGCCTTTTGAAAGTCCAAATACACCACATCCACTGGTTCTCCTTTGTCCACTCTACTAGTTACATCCTCAATATTCCAGAAGATTTGTGAAGCACGATTTCCCTTTCATAAATCCATGCTGACTTGGACCAATCCAATCACTGCTTTCCAAATGTGCTGTTTCATTTTTAATAATTGATTCCAACATTTTCCCCACTGTCAGGTTAACTGGTCTATAATTCCCTGTGTTTTCTATCGCTCCTTTCTTAAAGTAATGTTACATTAGCTACCTTACAGTCCATAGGAACTGATGCAGAATCGATAGACTGTTGGAAATTGATCACCGATGCATCCACTATTTCTAGGGCTACTTCAATAAATACTGAGATGCAGACTCAGGCCCTGGGGATTTATCTGCTTCAATCCCATCAATTTTCCTAAAACAATTTCCTGCCAAATAAGGATTTCCTTCTGTTCCTCCTTCTCACTAGACCCTCAGTCCCCTAGTATTTCCGGAAGATTATTTGTCTTCCTTTGTGAAAACAGAATCGAAGTATTTGTTTAACTGGTCTGCTATTTCTTTGTTCCACATTATACATTTCTGGGTCTGACTGCAAGGGACCTATGTTTGTCACTAATCTCTTTCTCTTCACACATCTATATTGAAGCTTTTGCAGTCAATTATGTTCACAGCAAGCTTCCCCCTCATACTCTATTTTCCCCCTTCTAATTAAACCCTTTGTCCTCCTCTGCTGCATTACAAAATTCTCCCAGTCCTCAGGTTTGTTGCTTTTCTCGCCAATTTATAAGCCTTTTCTTTGGATTTAACACTATCTTTAATTTCCCTTGTTAGTGACGGTTGAGCCACCTTCTCCGTTTTATTTTTACTCGACAGGGATGTACAATTGAAGTTCATCCAGGTGATCTTTGTTTGCCATTGCCTATCCACCATCAACCCTTCAAGTATCGCTCGCCAGTCTATTCTAGCCAATTCACATCTCATTCCATCGAAGTTACCGTTCCTTGAGTTCAAGACCCTCATGTCTGTATTAACTGTCACTCCATCTTAATGAAGTCTACCATATGCTCACTCTCTTTTCCAAGGGGCCTCACCAAGATTTCTAATTAGCCCTTTCTCATTACACATCACCCTGTCTTGGATGGCCAGCCCTCTAGTTGGTTCCTCAACATATTGGTCGAGAAAACCATCCCTAAAACACTCCAGGAAATCCTGCACCACCGCATTGCTACCAGTTTGGTTGGCCAATCAATATGTAGATTAAAGTCGCCCATAACTGCTGTACCTTTTTATTGCACACATCCCTAATTTCGTTGATGCTGCCCCAACCTCACTGCTACTGTTTGGTGGTCTGTACACTACCCCCCACTCATTTTCTGCCGTATTCTGTAGCTCACCCATACTGATTCCACATCATCCAAGCTAACGTCCTTCCATACGATTGCATGAATTTCCTCTTTAACCAGCAACGCCACCCCACCTCCTTTTCCTTTGTCTATCCTTCCTAAATGTTGAATACCTCTGGATGTTGAGTTCCTGACCAGCATCCTGCTGTAACCAGGAATTCCAGGGTGGGACCGAACCGATATCTGGGGGTGGGGGAGACCTGCCCCATGGGTGGATATCCTGTAACAGCTGGTCAAATTCGTGCTTAAATCTAATCCTTCCCCACGACATCTGACTAGCCATTACACGGTCAGCGACTGCAAACTTTGCTCGGTTGAAAAGGGTCTTTCTTGGAATAGGGACTGAATCTTAGTCACAGAGTGAACTGTATTTCAAGTCTAATCTTTCTCTGGTGGACGAGGTTTTTCGCATTTGCCATCGGTTTGAATATTTGATTGGGGGCTTCAGGCAGCTGAACATTGAACTATCCACCTTGAGACCTTGTCTCTTTCCCTTGTTACCCAGAGAGGCGAAGAAGCGCTGATTCCCGGCCTGGGGACTTGGTGACCGCTGATGGCCCCATCATTTTACTGGAAGATGAGCAGAGACTGGCTGCGGGGATCCCGCAGGAAGAGAAAGGTAAAGGAGGACCCTCTGTGTGCAGTGATGCAGTAACTGGTGCCCATCTAACCCTGGCTTCTCCCCACAGATACTGCTGCTGATTTCCCCTCCGGTGTCCTTCCTGGAGTAGCGGTTGGGGTAGCGCTGCTCTCCGTGGCCCTGTTGGTCGGGACTGTCGCCATGTGGAAAATGGACCACCGCCGCAGGGTGGGCTCCGAGTGCAGCTCTATGGAACTGTAGATGTGTCTGTTGGATAATAAACTCCTGTTCTAGATGAGCCCTGGTCTCGTGTTATCTTTCAAATCCTGGCTGGATTTTACTGTCCTCGGTGAGTTAATTTGTTTGGTTTGACAATCGTTTGTGCCGCTTCTGTTGGGTCCCCACCAGCCAAGTTCATGGCCAGGCTGGTGTGGGTTTGTAATAAATGTATCGGGCGGGAGGGACCGGCACAGTTGCGCTGAACTCTGTTCCTTGCGGAGGGGCCCGGGCCCGTGTCTCTGCCATTGCCGCTTCAATGGGGCCATGGAGACACGGTTTGACAAGCCTGGCGAGTGGTGTTAGGCTGTCGCCTCCCGCACCCCCTGGACATTACTGTCTGTCTCCGGCTATTTAACCTTCAGTTATCACTGAGCTGCCGGCTGCTGCGTGCTGCCGGAGTAACGCCTGTCTAGAGCTTGTTCCCGCTGTGACTGGGTTGCTGAAGATAAATGGTTGGAGATCCCCGCCCTGTCTAGGACCGAATCTCCGTGAGCTGGTCTGCAGGGAGCGGGAGGTGTCCTCCACGAGGAGCATCAGCTCCCACACGCACTGGGCTGTGCTCTCTCCTTGCTGGAGGGAGGTCATATGTTCGGAGATAACATGATCTGTAATAGGAGCGGGGCAGAGCTGCAGTTCTCCAGGGTCCCCCTGTCTCTCCGGTTGGGTAAATGTGACTGGGACCCACAGGAATGATGCACATTGAGAATTTGCATTCAAGATCCCCGGACTGGGCAAAATTATCCAGACCACGGAGTGTCCCGGATAATGGGTAAAATGGGTCAGGGCCCTGGCGGGGCAGGGTGAGAATGGTGACGTAATACATAAAGAAGCTTTGAATCGTAGCATATGATACGTGGTCATTCTGTGCCGGTTCTTATCCGGCCTAATTCCAGCTCTCTGTCCGTCGCCCTGTAGGTTGTGGCTGAGTGCACATCCAAGTACTTTTTAAATGTGATGATGGTTTCTGAAATCATTAATGTATTCCACAAAGCAAGGGAGCGAGAACTGGGTCCTATACAGCCCCACAGGAAGCAGCCATCCAGTCTCCAACTCCCCTCCATCATTACCCTTTGCTTCCTTAGATCCAATTTACCACACTCCAATGGATCCCATGGGCTTTTACTTTGTCCATCTGGGACACTTCAGCACACCTTGCTAAAATCCATGCAAACTGCATCAAACGTACACTCATTAACCATCCGTTTTCTCAAAGAACTCAATCAACGTAGTCAAACATGACCTTCCCTTCTCAAATCCATGCTGACTGACATTGCTTGATCAGTATTTCTAACTGAAGGTTTATAAAGTCCGGCAGAATTAATTAGTCATTTGGCCACCACCGAGATTAAACTGTCCTGTAACTGCCAGCACCCGCAGTATTTTGCTTTTGTGTTAGTGTTTCATTCACTGCCACTTCTCTTCCAGTTATGCCCACCTTGAAGTTCTGCTCTTCTCTCAGATAGGATTTCCGTTTCATCTTTACAATCTGTTTTTCCTTATGTTTGATCAAGTATCTGCCAAGACTTGCATTCACAGCGACATCTCTTTTCTCATTAACTCTCTCTCTCTCAGACTGAAAAACAAGGATATATAATTTGGCCAAAATTAGAAGACTGGGAGGTTTTTAAAAGCCAGCAAAGAATGACTATAAATGATTAAGGGAAGATAGTCTTTGAAAGTAAACCAGCACAAAATGCAAAAACAGCAAGTGTTTCTATAGGTATCTAAAAAGGAAAAGCATGGTTAAACTAAATGTTGGTCCCTTGGAGGACGAGACTGGGGCATTAATAAAGGGTAACATGGAGATGGCAGAAACTCTAAACGGGTATTTGGTATCAGTTTTTACAGTAGAGGACACTAACAATATTTCAACAGTGGATATTCAAGGGGCTGTGGAGGTGGGGGGTAGACTGACCACAATCACTAAGTCGGTGGTACTCAGCAAGATAATGGGACTAAAGGCAGACTAAATCCCTTGAATCTGATGGCTTGCATCCTAGTGTCTTGAGAAGTAGCAGCAGGGATTGTAGCTGCGTTGGTTGTAATTTACCAAAATTCCCTGGATTCTGGCGAGGTCACTGCAGATTGGAAATCTGCAAATGTAAAGCGGCTATTTAAAAACAAGAGGCAGACAAAAAGCAGGAAACTATAGACCAGTTATCCTAACATCTTGGTTGGGAAAATGGTCGAGTCCATTTATTAAAGTAGCAGGACATTTGGAAAAGCAAAATTCAGGCAGTCAGCATGAATTTATGAAGGGGAAGTCATGTTTTGAAAAAAATTACTGGAGTTCTTTGAGGATGTAACGAACAGGGTGGATTAAGGGGAACCAGTGGATGTGATGTATTTGGACTTCCAGAAGGCATTTGTCAAGGTGCCACATAAAAGGTTACTGCACAAGATAAAAGTTCATGGGGTTGCAGGTAATATATTAGCATGGATAGAGGATTGGCTAATTAAGAGTGTTGGGATAAATGGTTCATTCTCTGGTTGGCAACCATTAACTAGTGGGGTGCTGGGAGCCCAAATATTTACAATCTAGCTTAATGACTGTGAAGAATGGACTGAGTGTAATGAAGCCAAGTGTGCTGACGATACAAAGTAGGGAGGAAAAGCAAATTGAGGAGGACACAATCTGCAAAAGGACATAGATAGGCGAAGAAAGTGGGCAGGTGGCGAATAATGTTGGAAATTGTGAGGTCATGCACTTGGGCAGAAGAAAAAGCAAAGAGCAAGTTGTTAATTAAATGAAGATTGCAAAGTGCCGCAGTACAGCGGGCCCTGGGGGTTCATTGTGCATGAAACACAAGGATAGTATGCAGGTACAGCAAGTGATCAGGAAGACCAATGGTACCTTGATCTTTATTCCAAAGGGGATGGAGTACAAAAGCAGGGAAGTCTTGCTACAGTTATATAGGGTATTGGTGAGGCCACACCTGGAATACTGCATGCAGTTTTAGTTTCCATATTTACGAAGTTATATACTTGCTTTTGGAGGCAGTTCAGAGAAGGTTCACTAGGTTGATTGCAGGGGTGGCTTATGAGGAAAGGTTGAATAGATTGGGCTTCTACTGATTGGGATTCAGAAGAATGAGATGATCTTATCGAAACGTATAAGATTAAGGTGGATGCAGCGAGGATGCTTCCACTGATGGGAAAGACTAGAACTAGAGGGCATGATCTTAAAATAAGGGACTGCCCATTTAAAACAGATGAGGAAAAATTTCTTCTGAGGTTTGTAAATCTGTAGAATTCGCTGCCTCAGAGCTGTGAAAGCTAGGACATTATCTATTTCTGTCTTAAATATATTCAGTTTCTGAAATGATAAGGGAATAAGAGGTTATAAGGAGTGGGTGGGAAAGTAGAGCTGAGTCCATAAACTGATCAGCCATGATCTTATTGAATGCTGGAGCAGGCTCCAGGGGCTCTATGTCCTATACTGTTCCTATGTTCCTATCCACGTGGATTCCACCCTTCATGTTTTGGATCCACCCAGGATTACAGACAACTAATATTCAACATTCCTCCAACCACTGCTCTTGCCGGATCCACGCCACATGCACACTCTCGCTCTCTTCAGCAGCACTGACTCACTATCTGTAAGCTGTCCTGGTCCACAGTTCCATTTCATCCTTTGCCTCGTCCAACGCTTCAACTAAATAACATGTTTCCTTCCTTTCAGGTGTCAAGGATCGTAATCTTCAACTCATGAACACCAACGCCCCCCACCCCCGAAAACGTCTCTCTCTCACCCCAATCTCAACCTCTGCTGTACATTCATTACCCCCTCTGTCCTTTCCCCTCTCTGACACTGAACAATAAGTCCTCAGCAAAGGCTTGAGCTTCATGCCATTACGTCCCAACCTCAATGAATTATGAGCTCGGCACGATGCGGAGCTCTTTTTCCGCCAACTTTGCCTCCATGCCCATTTCTTCGACCAGGAGTCTTCCCCCACACAGCTGATCCTTTCTCCAGTGTTCAGAATTCTGTCTACCTGGACATTTCCCTCTGGCCTCTTACCCTCTGTAGACCTCTCCATTGCAAATGGTGGATGGGACATCTCAATTTCTCTGCTCCCCTCACTCTAAACTACCTCCCTCTGAACTTGCAGCATTCTGCGCACTCAGATCTAACCCCAACCTTATCATCAAACCTGTTGACAAGAGTGGCGCTGTTGTTGTTTGGCGAACTGACACCTACCTTACAGAGGCTGATCGCCAACTCTCTGACATCTCCTCCTACCTCTCCCTGGTTCATGACCCCACCACTGAACCTCAAGCCGCCATTTCCTTGACTGTCACTGACCTTATCTCCTGGAGATCTTCCCTGCACAGCTACCCTCATAGTTCCCCAACCCCGCACAGCGCGCTTCTTCCTCCTTCCCAACATCCACAAACAAGATTGCCTTGGTAGACCCATTGTTTCAGCCTGTTCTTGCCCCACAGAATGATTTCTAATCGACTGTTTTTTTTTTCTCCTTGGTCACACTTTTTCCACCTACATGCGTGACTCCTCTGACGCCCTCCATCACCAAGTTTCCAGTTTCCTGGCCCCAACCATCTCCTTTTCACCATGGACGTCCAATCACTTGACACGTCCATCCCTCACCAGGATGATCCGAGGGCGCTCCGCTTCTTCCTCGAGCAGCGGCCCAATATAGAAAATAGGTGCAGGAGTGGCCATTCGGCCCCCCGAGCTTGCACTGCCTTTCAATAAGATCATGGCTGATCATTCCTTCAGTACCCCTCTCCTGCTTTCTCTCCATACCCCTTTATCCCTTTAGCCGTAAGGGCCATATCTAACTCCCTCTTAAATATACCCAATTAACTGGCATCAATAACTCTCTGCGGCAGGGAATTCCACAGGGTAACAACTCTGAAGAAGTTTCTCCTGCGCTCAGTCCTAAATGGCCTACCCGTTATCCTAAAACTTTGTCCCCTGGCTCTGGACTTCCTCAACATTGGGAACATTCTACCTGCATCGAACCTATCCAGTCCCATCAGAATCTTATGCATTTCTATGAGATCCCCTCTCATTCATCTAAACTCCAGTGAATAAATGCCCAGAGGATCCAGTCTCTCATGACAGTCCAGCCATCCCTGGAATCAGTCTGGTGAAACTTCGCTGCACTCCCTGAATAGCAAGAACGTCCTTCCTCAGATTAGGAGACCCAAACTGAACACAATATTCCAGGTGAGACAGCACTAAGGCCCTGTACAACTGTAGGAATACCTCTGCTCCTATACTGAAATCCCCTAGCTATGAAGGCTAAAATACCATTTGCCTGCTTTACCACATGCTGTACCTGCATGCTCAATTTCAGTGACTGATGAACCATGACACCCAGGTCTCGTTGCACCTCCCCTTTTTCTAATCTGCCGCAATTCAGATAATCTGCCTTCGTGTTTTTGCCCCCAAAATTGCTAACCTCACATGTATCCACATTATACTGCATCTGCCATGCATTTGCCCACTCAGATAACGTGTCCAATTCACCCTGCAGCCTTTAGCATCCTCCTCACAGCTCACACCGCCACCCACTTTAGTGTCATCCACAAACTGGGAGATATTACACTCAATTCCTTCTTCCAAATCGTTAATGTATATTGAAAGAGCTGGGGTCCCAGCACTGAGCCCTGCGGCACCCCACTCATCACTGCCTGCCATTCTGAAAAGGACCCGTTTATCCCAACTCTCTGCTTCCTGTCTGCCAACCAGTTCTCTATCCATGTCGGTCCATTACCCCCAATACCATGTGCTTTAACTTTGCACACCAATCCTTGTGCGGGACCTTGTCAAAAGCTTTTTGAAAGTCCAAGTACACCACATCCACTGTTTCTCCCTTGTCCACTTTGCTAGTTACATCCTCACAAAATTCCAGAAGATTTGTCAAGCATGATTTCCCTTTCATAAATCTATGCTGACTTGCTCCGATCCTGTCACTGCTTTCCAAATGCGCTGCTATTTCATCCTTCATGATTGATTCCAACATTTTCCCCACTACTGATATCAGGCTCACCGGTCTATAATTACCTGTTTTTGCTCTCCCTCCTTTTTTTAAAAAAATGGTGTTACATTAGCTACCCTCCAGTCCATCGGAACTGATCGAGTCGATAGACTGTTGGAAAATGATCACCAATGCATACACTATTTCTAGGGTCACTTAGTCTGCATCACAGAGTAATTATCAGGCCCTGGGGATTTAGCAGCCTTTAATCCCATCAATTTCCCGAACACAATTTCCTGCCTAATAAGGATATCCTTCAGTTCCTCCTTCTCACTAGACCGACTGTCCCTTAGTACATTCGGAAGGTTATTTGTGTCTTCCTTCGTGAAGACAGAACTGAAGTATTGGTTCAATTGGTCTGCCATTTCTTTGTTCCCCACTATAAATTCACCTGAATCTGACAGCAAGGGACATATGTTTGTCTTCACTAATCTTTTTCTCTTCCCTATTTATAGAAGCTTTTGCAGTTAGTTTTTATGTTCCCTGCTAGCTTCCCCTCGTATCCTATTTTCCCCCTCCTTAATTAACCCCTTAGTCGTCCTCCTGTTGAATTCTAAATTTCTCCCAGTCCTCAGGTTTACTTTTTTTAGACAATTTATATGCCTCTTCCTTGGCTTTAACACTATACTTAATTTCCCTTGTTAGCCATGGTTGAACCACCTTCCCCGTTTTATTTTTGCTCCAGACAGGATGTACAATTGCTGAAGTTCATCCAAGTGATCTTTAAATGTTTGCCATTGCTTATCCACTGTCAACCGTTTAAGTATCCTTTGCCAGTCTATTCTAGCCAATTCACACCTCAAATCGTCGAAGTTACATTTCCTTACGTTCAGGACCCTAGTTTCTGAATTAACTTTGTCACTCTCCATCTTAAGGAATTCAAATATGTTCACTCTTCCCCAAGGGGCCTCGCACAACAAGATTGCTAATTAGTCCCTTCTCATTACACATCACCCAGTCTAGGATGGCCAGCTCTCTGGTTGGTTCCTCGACATATTGGTCTCTCAAAACATCTCTAATACACTCCAGGAAATCCTCCTTCAGTATATTGGTATCAGTTAGGTTAGTTTAATCAAAATGTAGATTAAAGTCGCCCATGATTACTGCTGTACCTTTATTGCACATCTCCCTTATTTCTTGTTTGATGCTGTCCCCAACCTCACGACTACTATTTGGTGGCCTGTACACAACTCCAACTAACGCTTTCTGCACATTGGTATTCCGTAGCTCCACCCATACCGATTCCACATCCAAGCTAATGTCCTTCCTTACAATTGCATTGAGTTCCTCTTTAACCAACAATGACAACCCGCCTCCTTCTCCTTTCTGTCTATCCTTCCTAAATGTTGAATACGCCTGGATGTTGAGTTCCCAGTCTTGGTCACCCTGGAGCCAAGTCTCCGTGATGCCAATCACATCGTATCCATTAACTGCTATCTGCGCAGTTAATTCATCCACTTTTTCCGAATACTCCTCGCATTGAGGCACAGAGCCTTTCGGCTTGTCTTTTTAACACACTTTGCCCCTTTAGTCCCCATCTGCCTGGCTGAACCTTTCTCACATTGAACAACTTCTCCTTTAACTCCACTCACTTCCTCCAAATTAAAGGTTTTGATATCGAAATCCGCATGGGTTTTCGTGGAATATTCTTTGTTCCAGTCCTATTCGGGTCCCCTCACTCACCTCTTATTCGTGTACATTGAGTGCATCGGTGCCGTTTTCTGCTCTCGCCCTGAACTTGAACATTTCATTCACTTTGCATCCAATTTCCACTCCTCCATCACCTTTGCATGGTCCATCTCTGACTCTTCCCTTCCTTGCCTTATCCATGTCTATCTCTGGGGATAGGCTTTAGACCAGTATCCACTCTAAGCCCACTGACTCCCACAGCTACCTGGACTATACTTCCTCCCACCTCGCATGCTCTAAGGACTCCATTCCATTCTCCCAGTTTCTCCATCTCCATTGCATCTGCTCTGACGCCACCTTTCACACTTTTGCCTCTGACATGTCTTCCTTTTTCCTCAACAGAGAATGCCCCTCCGCTGTGGTTAGCTTGGCCCTCGAAAGTGTCCATTCTATATCCCGCACCGCTGCTCCCATCCCTTCCTCCTCACTCCTGAACCATAAAAGGTCAGAGGGTCTAGTAAGACGGAGGAAATGAGGGAAATCCTTATTAGTCGGGAAATTGTGTTGGGGAAATTGTGGGATTGAAGGCCGATAAATCCCCAGGGCCAGATGGCATGCATCCCAGAGTCTTTAAGCAGGTGGCCTCGGAAATAGCGGATGCATTGACAGTCATTTTCCAACATTCCATTGACTCTGGCTACCCTCCATTCCACAGCAACTGATCCAATGCAACCCCACTTTTTAAAAAAAGGAGGGAGAGAAAACAGGGAATTATCGACCGGTCAGCCTGACATCAGTAGTGGGTAAAATGATGGAATCAATTATTAAGGATGTCATAGTTGCGCATTTGGAAAGAGGTGACATGATGGGTCCAAGTCAGCATGGATTTGTGAAAGGGAAATCATGCTTGACAAATCTTCTGGAATTTTTTGAGGATGTTTCCAGTAGAGTGGACAAGGGAGAACCATTTGGTGTGCTGTATTAGGACTTTCAGAAAGCTTTCGACAAGGTCGCACACAAGAGATTAATGTGCAAAGTTAAAGCACATGGGATTGCGGGTAGTGTGCAGATGTGGATTGAGAACTGGTTGGCAGACAGGAAGCAAAGAGTAGGAGTAAATGGGTACTTTTCAGAATGGCAGGCAGTGACTACTGGGGTACTGCAAGATTCTGTGCTGGGGCCCCAGCTGTTTACATTGTACATTAATGATTTAGACGAGGGGATTAAATGTAGTATCTCCAAATTTGCTCTAAGTTGGGTGGCAGTGTGAGCTGCAAGGAGGATGCTATGAGGCTGCAGAGTGACTTGGATAGGTTAGGTGAGTGGGCAAATGCATAGCAGATGAAGTATAATGTGGATAAATGTGAGGTTATCCACTTTAGTGGTAAAAACAGAGACAGACTATTATCTGAATGGTGCCAGATTAGGAAAAGGGGAGGTGCAACGAGACCTGGGTGTCATGGTACATCAGTCATTGAAGGTTGGCATGCAGGTACAGCAGGTGGTTAAGAATGCAAATGGCATGTTGGCCTTCATAGCGAGGGGATTTGAGTACAGGGGCAGGGAGGTGTTACTACAGTTGTCCAGGGCCTTGTTGAGGCCACACCTGGAATATTGTGTACAGTTTTGGTCTCTTAACTTGAGGAAGGACATTCTTGCTATTGAGGGAGTGCCACCAAGGTTCACCAGACTGATTCCCGGGATGGCGGGACTGACAATCAAGAAAGACTGGATCAACTGGGCTTGTATTCACTGGTGTTCAGAAGAATAAGAAGGGATCTCATAGAAACGTTTAAAATTCTGACGGGTTTAGACAGGTTAGATGCAGGAAGAATTTTCGCAATGTTGGGGAAGTCCAGAACCAGGGGTCACAGTCTAAGGATAAGGGATAAGCCATTTAGGACCAAGATGAGGAGAAATTTCTTCACCCAGAGAGTGGTGAACCTATGGAATTCTCTACCACAGAAAGTTGTTGAGGCCAATTCATTAAATATATTCAAAAAGGAGTTTGATGTCGTCCTTACTACTAGGGCGATCAAGGGGTATGGGGAGAAAGCGGGAATGGGGTACTGAAGTTGTATGTTCAGCCATCAACTCATTGAATGGCGGTGCAGGCTAGAAGGGCCGAATGGCCATTCCACTTATTTTCGATGTTTCTATGTCCTCACCTCTCAAACTACCAGCCAGCACATTCAATGGATCATCCTCTAGCATGATCCCACCGCAAATCCGATCTTCTCCTCCCCTCACCTCAGCATTTGGAAGGGACCACTCCATCTATGGCACTTTGGTCCATTCTGCAGTCACCCCTAGCAACACCCCCTCGTCCCACGGCAACTTTCTGTGCCAGCGCAGGAGATGCAACACCTGCCCTTTTACCTTCTCCATTCCCACTATCCAGGGCCCCAAATACTCCTGGAAGGTGAAACAGCGATTTACTTCGTACCATCAATTTAGTAAACTGAGTAGGCTGCTCACGATGTGGTGGTCTCTATTTTGGGGAGATCAAGCGTAGATTGGGTGACCACTTTGCTGAACACCTCCATTCAGTCCATAATTTGTGACGGAGGTTCTTATTACTTTAATTCTCCGCTCCACTCCCACTCTGACCTCTCCATCCTCGGTCTCCTAAACTGTTCCAACGAAGTTGAATGCAAGCTCGAGGAACAGCACCTCATCTTTACTTTAGGCACTTTACAATGTTCTGGATTCAACATCGAATTCAACAATTTCAGAGCATAGCCACTGTCAATCTTTGGCTCACTTTCTTCCCCCCAGAATCTGTTTCTTTTTTCTCCTTCATTATCTGGTCATTATCCCGCCATTCACACCCTAACTTAACTAATGATTTTCTAACTTCTCCCCTTATCATTTCAATTTGACCCATCATCCCCTTTCAGTGCTTGTTACGAATCTGTTCTTTGCGAACACATTCCAGTTCTGATGAAGGATCATCGTCTGACGAAGGATCATCGACCCGAAACGTTAAATCTGCGTTCTCTCCACAGACGCTGCCTGACCCGCTGAGATTTCCAGTATTTTCTGTTTTTATTCAACATTGCGGCATCCGCATTATTTTTCTTGTGGTGTGCGGCCTGTAATTGCCCGGTTTATCAAGTCCTACCTTTTTAAACAATGGTCCAACCTTAGCAATTCGCCTGCCCTCCGGCACAACTCCTTTAGTCAGGGATGATTGGAAAATGATGCTCACAGCCTCTGCAATTTCCTTCGTGGCGAGCAGCTCCATGGGTCACTGAATGAGACGGGACAAGTATTATGTTGGTGTAAAATACAAAAGGTTGTAAATCAGCTGCCCGGGGCTCCTGATTTGAACTCTGGTCCTAAAACACTGAGCCCCTCCCCTGTTGTCTCCGTATTTCAAACGCATCCTATTATTGACAAAACATTACTCTACTTAGTCTCCCTTCATGGTTTCTGTTATCAGAAGGCCCCAAGAATGGCCTGACCTACCCTCCCAATGGAAAACCAGCGTCAACGCTAATTAAACAGTGAGCGCCTGTGTAAATGAAGGATTCCCTACCACTGTGGCACGTACAAGACACCAAGGCCGCAGACAGAAGCTGACCGATCGGGAGTTACAGGCTTCATTCGCTTGAGGTCGTCTGCAGTACCCCCACGGCTGTTTCAGTGATGGACACCTGAAGGCTGATCTTCTGCAGATCACTCTGGATGTTGATGGAATGCAGGAGGATATTCATTTCACAACATGCTGCTGTTTCGGCTCTCCAACAATTGTATAGCAGGAGCTCGGGGTGATTGTACTGAGAAACCTGTTATACGTCCTTCGAGTATGGAGAGGACGCTGGGCATTACCAGACAATTCATCCCGTGTGCTGAGAGAGCTTCTGTTGTTTAAATGTTTATCGTGACACCACGGAGTCAGTGAGTTTCCTGAAGAGCGAGGGAGATGAGATTGAAGACCGTTTCTTCTGGAAACGAAAGGCCTGGCTAGAAATCGTGAGTTTTCCCAGGAGCATCATCCAATAATAATCAGAATCTTCATCTGAATGTTCATCAATGCTCTGTCGAGGCTGCACCCTTGAATATATCTGTGATCCTAATTGCGAGCTTATCGTCTAGGTTCTATCCAGTAGACTAGCTCTCCAATATCAAATGGTGTTAACTTACCAGTTACCTGAGGAGGCTGGTAGTAAATTTTTGTCCTCATATATTAAGTCAAAATTACTAATCTCAACTGCAAATTTATAATCGAACTGGATTATGGTGAATCACTGTGCTATAATTGGACGGCCTAGCGAACTTACGGATTCGTTGGTACTGGAAATACTCAACCAATCTGACCCAATCCATGTAGGACACTTTGGCAAACCAAATAACAATCGATCCCTCCCAGACACTGCCTGTAGTGGGGAACGGGGTTGAACGTGGATGAGGTTAAAGATCCGTCTGTCCTTGATCAATATTCAGGTCAAGTTACCAATCCCACTGTTGTTGTTTGGTGTCTGCTGCCCCTATATATTGCCATTTCAGGTGCCTGGATATATTGCACAGGTGCTATGTTGTAACATGTTTGCCCTTCAATGCAACTGATGGTGGCCTTGACTGAGAAAGCACAACGAACTATCTCTGCCCTTCAATAGTACCACTAGTAGTGGGACCCCCACCCTCAGTAATTTACCAGTATTGTTACTGGACCAGCCACACTAACTCTGGCTAGCAGGGCCGACGCTGGGTACTCTGACGAGTCGCTCACCCACTGACCGATCAAAGTCTCTCCAGGTACAACGCTCACACCAGGAGTGTGATGGAACACCCGCCTGGGTAGAATAAGCTGCGGCTTCAAAAACAATTGTTCAAAACTGTCCAGTATAGGTGTGTTTGCTTGACACGCCCTGGGCTAACTATTCACTCCTCCATTACAGAAACACCGTGGCTGCAGTATCCATGGTCTATACAGGGCACTGCAGCAACGCCCCAAGGTAACTTCTTCAGCACCTCCCTCCTCTGCGACCTCCATCAGTGAAAGGACAAGTGCAGCAATGTTCCTGGGACACCATTCCCTCCATGTCCCACTCCATGTCACACACAGCCCTGAATAAAACACATATAACTGTTCCCTCATTGTCCCTGGGTCAATGTCTTGGAATTTCCTGCTGACCTACAATACTGCAACACCATCACCACAAGGACGGCAGTGGTTCAAGGAGAATTCCCATCACCCCCACCGTCTCAGGGCAACTAGGGATGGGCAATAAATTCAACTGTATCATCACTCAATGCTGACACCACAACAATCTATAGAGAAACGCAAAGTATTCTGTAACAGGCTCTGTCTGGGCCTTCCTACACGCAGCCTCTCCACCGATACCGATCGCCAAGAAAGACATAGTGCTCTAAATCAATTTTCAAGATCTCAGGTCCTGTAACAGAAGCTGACATCTGTCCCATTCCTCACACAGCGGCCATGATTGAACATAAGAACATAAGAATTAGGAACAGGAGTAGGCCATCTAGCCCCTCGAGCCTGCTCCGCCATTCAACAAGATCATGGCTGATTTGAGAAACTAGCAGACATCACATAGCTCTAACGCTTATCAAAGTTCACTCGGAGCTGTCACTGAAGCACAGAACCTCAAACTTGTTGTGTTTGTCTTTGCCAGGACTCTACAAGTTTACTATAATTAAAAAATCGCCGTCCACCACCTCAGCAGTGAGGACGAGGTCGAGTGAATTCACTGTTGAGGGTTCTGCACGCACCTGGCGTATCAGTCATCTGTATCCCTTTCTGTGACACCTCACTCCTGACATTGTCTATACAGCCCTTCCTTGGTCTTCCTCAGCTTCTTGCTCCATGTCGCTCTGTGTGCAGCATTCTTCATTCTTTGTATCCCGGAAACTTCTCGTGACCCAGCACTCTGCTCCCGATAATAATGTGCAGATAACCTTGCTTCATAAGCTCTCGACTTATTTAAATATAGCTATCCTTCCATATCCCTTTAAGCATTCCAACAGCAGCTGACTCAAGTCCAATCCTTCTTTGTTGTCATCTTCACAATTCCCAATCACTGACACTAACCCACCGAGGTGTACAAACTGTTCCACCTGTTCAACTGCATCCCCTATACTTGTAATCGCAACATCTTCCTGAGAATTCCCAAATTAAATGACTTTCATCTTTATTATGTTAATTGTTTATCGAAGTTTTCTGCTGTCCAAGCAAAGCTTGTGAGCCTTATGCACTGGTAGAGTACATAAGGGAGAACCAGTAGATGTGGTGCATTTGGACTTTCAAAAGGCTTTTGCGAAGGTCCCGCAAGAGATTAGTGTGCAAAATTAAGGCACATGGTATTGGGGGTAATGTATTGACGTGCATAGAGAAATGGTTGGCAGACAGCAAGAGTGAGTGGGAAAAACGGGTCATTTTCAGAATGGCAGGCAGTGACTAGTGGGGTGTCACAGGGTTCAGTGCTGGGACCACAGCTATTTACAATATTCATTAATGATTTAGATGAATGAATTTAAAGTAATATCTCCAAGTTTGCAGATGACACTAAGCTGGGAGGCAGTGCGTGCTGCAAGGAAGATGCTAAGAGGCTGCAAGGGGACTTGGACAGGTTAGGTGAATGGGCAACTGCATGGCAGATGCAATATAATGTGGATAAATGTGAGGTTATCCACTTCGGTGGCAAAAACATGAAGGCAGCTGATTATCTGATGGTGACAGATTAGTAAATGGGGACGTGCAACGAGACCTGGTTGTCATGGTACATCAGTCATTGAAGTTAGGCATGCAGGTACAGCAAGCAGTAAAGAAAGCAAATGGCATGCTGGCCTTCATAGCGAGCGGGTTTTAGTATAGGAGCAGGGAGGACTTGCTGCAGTTGTACAGGGCTTGGTGAGACCACACCCTGAGTATTGTGTGCAGTTTTGGTCTCCTAATCTGAGGAAGGACATGCCTTCTATTGAGGGAGTGCAGCGAAGGTTCACCAGACTGATTCCCGGGATGGCAGGACTGACTTATGAGGAAAGACTGGCTCGACTCGGCTTATACTCACTGGAATTTAGTAGAATGAGAGGGGAATCTCATAGAAACGTGTAAAATTCTGACGGGCCTGGACACGTAAGATGCAGTAAGAATGATCCCAATGTTGGGGAAGTTCAGAACCGGGGACACATTCTAAGGATAAGGGGTAAGCCATATACGACCGAGATGAGCAGAAACTATTTCACCCAGTGGATTGTGAAACTGTGGAATTCTCTGCCACAGAAAGTTGTTGAGTCCAGTTCGTTAGATTTATTCAAAAGGGAGTTAGATGTGGCCGTTACGGCTAAACAGATCAGCGGGTATGGAGAGAGGGCTGGGGTGGGGTACTGAGGTTGAATGATCAGCCATGATCATATTCAATAGTGGTGCAGGGTCAAAGGGCCGAATGGCCTGCTCTTGCACCTATTTTCTATGTTTCTATGAGCCAGTCAATGGTCAGCGAATTTGAGATTGTTTCAAACCTGGCCACCTGAGGTGATCCTCCAATATTACCTTTCAGTGCAAGGATCATTACAGCTTCCAGTACTGGATTACATATATCAGGTGACAATGTGCATCCTTATCTCAACCCAACTGTTGGTCTAACCCATTCTATTTGTGTTCTTCCACTCCAGCGCAAACAGCGACATCTGCTGGACGCTTTCTATCAGTTTCACAAGTTTCCCAGGAATACCGAACATCGTCAAGATATTCCAAATGCCTTCTCGCCTGACACTGTCAAAGGCCAGCTATTTGATAGCTTTGTGAAGCGCCTTGCGACATTTTCGGACAAAAGCGCTATATAATTACAAGTTGTTGTTGTAAAGTGGATGTTGTGTTACATACATTTCTCCGGACCCTGTGTTGCGTCTCAGGGGAAATCATTGAGAATCTCCGGGGCACCAAATGACTGTAAACCATATGAAAGATTATTGGCACTAGGCCCAGGGGCCCAGCCGTGCTGTGTGTGTGTTACAGTGAGCGTGATGGACAGGTTTACAGTCTTACATTTCAGAACGGACAGAGCACCAAACACATTCTGGCCACTGCTGGAATTCCAGGGCCCAGGGCTTATTACCTGGCTCGTATTAAAGACATTGTCATTTACTGTTGACTGAGGATGAACCTCTCTGATTCTCAGACCCTTTAACAGGAGGAGTTTGAACAGGGATCTGTCCACCACAGGGATCACATGGGAATCATCCCAGGAGATGGGTCTCTGGGGGTAGTTAGATAATATAACAATTCACCACATTCTGGTTATAAGTTGACTGCGGGATTAAAGGGACAATATGGAAACTGAATTGGCTCTCAGACAAACAGCAGAGAGTAGCGGTGAACGGTTATTTATCGGACTGGAGGGAGGTATACAGTGCTGTCCCCCAGGGTTCATTATTGGAACCACTGCTCTTTTGATATACATCAATGATCTGGCCTTGGGGAGAATGGGCATCATTTCAAAGTATGCAGATGGTAGCAATCTCAGAAATGCAGTAAACAGTGAGGAGGATAGTAATAGAAATCAGGAGTAGTTAATCAGACTGGTGAAATGGGCAGCCACATGGCAGATCACTTTCAATGCAGAATAGTTTGCAGTGATGCATTTTAGAAAGTAAATGTGCAAAAGTGAAGGAAATGGGAGAAATTTAAAGGGACTGCATTAAGAGAGAAAGAGCTGTGGGTTCACGAACACAAATCTTTGAAGTTAAACATTCAAACTGCACCCTTCGCTTTATAACTAATGGAATAGAGAACGAAATCAAGGAAGTTATGGTAAACATTTATAAATCACAGTTGCATATGTACTTGAAAAGGAGCACCTTGCAGACTATGGGGAAATATCACTGGATTGGGATTAATTTAATCGCTCGTTCATAGTGAGGGCACAGACACAATGGTCCGAATGGCCTTCTGTGCTGTATCATTCGATGATCCCAGGAGATGGGGTCACTGAGAGGGGTTAGGAGTGGTGCTGAATCAATGTTCCCCAATGTGCATGGGATGGAAGCAGCCTCTCTCTGCACCGCAAGGTACCGAGTGTCTCATTGACACAAACAACACTATTATCATTTACAGTTATAGGTTTCTTTAGTTAATGAGACATGATATCTGAATTATATTAGTGCTGCCTCCATAAGAGGGGAACTTGAGGAGCTGTGCCCTTAAATGTCGATAATTGCCGATTTAAATTCAAACATCTGCACCGTTTTTAAAGGGGCACAAGCCATCGTAACTTAACAAAAAAAGATTATTAGGTACTTAACAAATTAAATTAAAACTCTAAACGCACCCTTCATGGAAGGCGTAGCGCAGAGAGCCGTCCATTCGGCGCTTGGGGAACTGTCTCTCGACACAGAGTCACCTTTATTGGTTTATGAGAAACAGGCCCCATCTCCGTGTGAGCCGTGGGAATGCGGGTTGATGTTCGGGAGCCCGTGGACCGCGGACTGAGCCTCAGGCTGATTGGGACATTCATTTACTGCGGGTTAAACAGCGCTGGGATAAAAAGGGGGAGTCGGCTTTACAGCCTTACTTACCTGGGAGGGTTCGCTTGTTATAATGGAGGGGTTGTGGATTCTGGGCTTGTTATTTGTGGCAATCTGTTCATCTCAACCGCCCTCTCTCCTTCTCCCCGCCGATAAATGTTGGCTGTCTCCCAAATTCCGTCACGATTGCGGCTTTCCGGGAATTGAAGGCAGTGAGTGTTTGGGGAGAGGCTGCTGCTTTGATGCCGGGAGCCGGGATGTGCCGCCGTGTTTCTATTCACTGGACCATCTGCCAGGTGGGTGTGTTCTCGGGCCAGTTTTTTCCAGGCCCACCCGCAATCCAGCTGCACTCGGGGATTCCCTGGACAGTATCCTCTCTCCCTGTCCTGAAATATCACGTGGTGTTTCAAACCTCTCCACTCCGGGAGTAGAACTGAGGGTGGGTCTGGGACCCGCACCACTCGGGGGATGGTGGGTTTGGGAGTTGGTACATTCGATACTGAGGACAGCAGTTTGAACCTGGCCCAGTATCTGAACCTCTAACCCTTCTATTGCCGGATGTGACTTGGAATTCGATGATTGTCCAGGATGGGAGGGCAGTGTGAAGGAGCCCAGCTTCCTGCTGCCTCTGACCATTTGCTTTGATTTCTATCGATAAGATCCGGGCCCCTTAAACACAGCCAGACCAGTGATGAGCTGGAGCTGGTCAACGGGTTTCCATTAGACGGAGAATGGGAGGGGATGGAAACAAGACGGTGGTCCTGGGTGGAGTTTCTCACCCTCCCGGTAACGGTTCCCTTGCCACTCCCCGTGCAGCCACTAACCGCCTGTCATTGACCATCTTGCAGTGTGCACCAAGGATGGGCGGGTCCTGATCGCCATCTCCAAGGATTTGACGCTGCCTCCTGTAAACCTGACCACGGTCCATCTGAAGGATGGACACGGAGCAGAGTGCAGTCCGACCGTGGCCTCTGCAGACACTGTGCTCTTTCAGTTCGCAGTCACTGAGTGTGGAACTACTCAGCGGGTAGGTATTGTGGGCTGGGAGCCCCACCAATGGCTGTCAGTCCGGTGAGGGTATCTGAAGGGTAATGTGACAGACAATAAGGGAATGGCAGACTTTCTCAATGTCTTTGCAATCGGTCTTGAGACGAGGATGTAGTACCAGAGATACTAGAAATAATAAATCAATGAGGAGCTTGCTGGATTTAATACCAGTAGAATACTGAGACGGAACAAGTGTAGGTCTCTGGGACCTGATGGTCTCCATCCCTTGGTATTAAAAGATGTTGCTGCAAGTTGTGTTATGAACTTGCAAAACTCTTAATTCTACAATTGTCTCCTTGGAGTAGCTCATTGAAAATATCAACTTCAGGTTGGAGAAAGTGGAATCTGGAAACCATAATCCGTGGTCTAATGCCTGTCGTGGGGAAGTTGCTGGAATATATCGGGGCATTGACTGAGCATCTGGGTGGATATGAACTGATGGTTTCCGGATCGGTCAGTGAAAGGCCAATCACGTCAATCTAACTGACTTGCATTGGTTTCAGGACGTCACTGGGTGATAAGGGCGTGTTTATGAATCTATAATTCTGCAGAAGTTGCTTGAGGTTCCAAAGAATGGACCAAATGACTTGAAGGCAACTTATTGAAAAGGTTATGGAATTGGATAGTGAGTAAACATCACAAATGATATTGGAAATGTACTTCAAGTGTTAAGATATGACTCGTGGTTTTCGCTTGGGATCTATACTGGGAGGTGGGGCTCGGCTTTACACTATCACTGACTTGGATAAAAGAATAGTGGGCTGTATAATCCATGTTTGAAGTGAGGTGGCAGTGAATTGTGTAGATGGGGGCTGAGGTTGCTAAGGGATGGGCCTAGATTAAGTGAGTGATCTCTCATCTGGCAGAGATTTAAACAATGTGGGGCAGTGAGGTCATCCATTTTGGGACTATAGATCGATCAGTAATTTATAAATGGTCAGCTTGGAATTGTGTGGGGATTTGGGGATAGCAATCACTACAAGCTGTTGGGCAGCTGCAAACCATGATTGAAAAGACTAATGGAATGTTCACAATATCTCGGGGTCTGGAATACAAAGGGGTTGGACAATGGGAGCTATGAAGTTCTAGTTAGACTGCATCAGTTCGGGGCACCACGCCTCGGGAAGGAGATATTTGCATTGGAGGGGATGCAGTGCAGATTGACCAGAATGATCGTGGATCTAAGTGTTCAATTGAGGTCAAGTTCCATAGACTTCGATTGTGTTTTCTCCAGGATAGATTAAGGGGTGATCTAGATGCTTTGATGGGGTAGGCCTGGAAAAGTTTATCTCCAGTGGACAGGCCACAACAAGGGGCATATCAATAAATAGAGCTCGGCCAGTCAGGGTGATGTCAGGAAGCAAGTCACAAGCTGGTGGGAATCTGCAACTGTCTCAGAAATAGCTGAGGTTGGATCCATTAAATTTCTGAACTGTGATTGAGATTTTCTCTGGCAAGGGTATTAAGGGTTACAGAACCAAGTCAATAGGATGGACTTAGTCAGCCATGTTCTAATTGCAAGGTGGAACATTATGGAGGGGCTGCATGGCCTACTCCTGTCCCTCTGTACTGATGGTCTTCTGTCTCTTGTAGCTGGATGGGGTGAACGCCGTCTATGAAACGGATGTGTTGGGTCAGTTTGAGATCTTGGATGGAGCTTTGGGATCGGTGACCCGGGACAGCCCCTTCAGGTGAGAATGGGAGCACATTGAGCGGGGAGAGAAGGTGAGGAGCTGAATTTTCCAGCCGTGTCCGTTCTCTTGCAGGCTCCATGTCCAGTGCAGTTACAAGGGAAGCCAGGAGTCGGATCTGCAGGTGAAGCCCCGAGTTTACACCCTTCCTCCGCCGCTGCCTGCCACGGAGGCCGGGATCCTGGTTCTGGAGCTGAGAATAGCGAGAGGTAGGGAGTGCTGCTGATGGCTAGTGTCCAACTTCAGGCTCTCTCTGCAAATAGTGCGCGTCCTTCATCTTTCTCTTTTCAGATGGTGGCTACCGGAGCTGGTACGTGGCCAGTGACTACCCGATCCTGAGTGTGCTCCGGGACCCCGTGTTTGTGGAGGTTCGTGTCCTGCACCGAAATGATCCGTCCCTTGTGCTGGTGCTCAATGCCTGCTGGGCGACCCCCACCCCCGAGCCCTATTCGGGGCTCCGATGGGACCTCCTGGTGAGCAGGTAAGGCAGTGAATGAGGGAGCTTGGGGCAGGCTGGGGATTGGGGAGGGGGCGACATGGACTGGGTAGGATCGAACGGGGCAATATTACAAATCTGAGGTCAGGGTTAATTGGTTTAAATGTTCTTTGGAATGTACTCGAGTTTCTTTATCTAGTCTAATCTCAGGACGTTAGTTTGATGTACTCTTAAAACGCCCTCTTTCTCTGTTCCAGGTGCCCATTTGTGGGCGACAATTACAAAACCCTCCTCCTCCCGGTAGACGGAGCTTCCCATTTGCGGTTCCCAACTCACCATAACCGGTTTGTAGTCAGCACTTTCGCTTTCTGGGACCAAGTTTCGGGTCGGGCTCTGACCGGGGAGGTGAGCTTCCTTCCGTGTTTCTCTCGGTCACTTGGTCTTGGGGTGTCGCTAACAGTGAGGCAACCCCTGTTGACCCTTTGAATGTAGAAGCATTAATCTCCTGACTGGGAGCTGTGGGACTGACCAGACCACACTCTCTTTCCAGGTTTACTTCCACTGCAGTGCTGAGATTTGCTACCCATCCACCCGAGAGAACTGCACGGCTCCCTGCAGCCCCAGTAAGTACCTGGGATCTGACTAGAAACTGAACCCTGATGGAGGGTGGGTGAGGGACCTTTGGACACTGGGTACAGGAGGAGTGTCACCAATCTGCTGGCTCTGAACTGTTCGCCAGTTAGTTTACAGCAAAATACTAATTTGGCTCAGTGGGTCTGATCACATCGTGCCTTGGATCTGAATGGAATCCACCCCTGTGGTTCGGCAACATTTATTCTGCTTCCAGGGTGGGAACCGAACCGATATCTGGTGGCGGGAGAGACCTGGGCAATGTGTGGATGTCCAGTGTAATCGCTAGTCAAAATAGTGTTTAAATCTAAACCCCCTTCCCCAGGAGACCAGTCTGGCCATTATACTGTCAGCGACTGCAAATCTTGCTCGGTTGAAAAGGGCCTCTTTGTGAATAGGGAGTAAATCTTGGTCTGACAGAGAACTGTATTTAACTGCAGTCTAATCTCATCTCTTTGGTGCCTGACGATTTTTGCATTCGGCCATCGGTTTGAACACCTGATTTGGGGCTTCAGGCAGCTCAGCACTAAATCATCCACCTTGAACTCTTGTCTCTTTCCCTTATCCCCCAGAGAGGCGAAGAAGTGCCGATGCCCGGCCTGGGGCCTTGGTGACCGCTGAAGGACCCATCATTTTCCTGGAAGATGAGCAGAGACTGTCTGTGGCGATCCCTCAGGAAGGTAAAGGAGCACCCTCCAACTGTGTGCAGTGATGCAGTAACTGGTGCCCATCTAACCCTGGACTCTCCCCACAGATACTGCTGCTGATACCCCCTCCCGTGTCCTTCCTGGAGTAGCGGTTGGGGTAGCACTGCTCTCCATGGTCCTGTTGGTCGGGACTGTCGCCATGTGGAAAATGGACCATCGCCGCAGGGTGGGCTCAGAGTGCAGCTCTATGGAACTGTAGATGTGTCTGTTCGATAATAAACTCCTGTTATAGGTGAGCACTGGTGTCGTGTTATCTTTCAAATACTGGCTGGATTTTACACTCCTTTCCAGTGAGTTAATTTGTTACCTGCTTTGACAATTGCTGGTGCTGCTTTTGTTGATCCACCCCCCCCCCCACCACGCCACCAGCCATGTTCAGGGCAAGCCTAGTGTGGGTTTGTCATGTCGAGTGGGAAGGACTGGCGTGCTTGCATTGAACTCCGTCCCTTGGGATGGGTCCCGGGTCCGTCTCTCTGCCATTGCTGCTTCCATGAGACCATGGAGGCACGATGTGGGCTCTCTCCTTGGGGTGGAGGCAAGAGGCAGGACGTCGGGTGTATTGAAGCCCAGATGCTGTTGCCCTTTGACGGGAGCCGGGCAGAGCTGCAGCTCTCCAGATTCCCAGTCTCTCTATGTCTGCGTAAATGTAACTGGCACCCACAGGAATGATGTGGATTGAGAATAACAATCCAAGTTCCTCAAACTGGGACAGTTGGCAAACACTTCTGGACCACAGATTGTCTCGGATGATGGGTCACCGGCCCAGGCAGTGTCGGGTGGGATATGGTGACGTATTGCATCTTCAGCGAGTGGTGAGCAGCTCCATTGGTCACTGAATGTGGGGGACAAGTATAATGTTGTAAAATACAAAAGGTTGTAAATCAGCTGGCAGGGCTTACTCACTTGAACTCTGAACCAAAACCTACAGTGGGTCCACTGAGGAGGAACTGAAGGATATCCTTATTGGGTGGGAATTTGTGTTGGGGGAAATTGAAGGCCAATAAATCCCTGGGACCTGATTGTCTGCATCCCAGAGTACCCAAGGATGTGACCCTGGAAATAGTGCATGCATTGATGATTTTCCAACAGTCTATCGACTCTGGATCAGTTCCTTGAAAACCACTTTTTTATAAAAGGAGGGAGGAAAAATGGGTAATTATAGACCGGTTAGCCTGACATCAGTAGTGGGCGAAGATGATATAGCAGCACATTTGGAAAGCCGTGCCCAGCTCTGACCAAGTCGGCATGGATTTTTGTTCAGGAAATCATACTCGGCAAATCTTCTGGAATATTGAGGGTGTAACTAGTAGAGTGGACAAGGGAGAACCAGTGGGTGTGTATTTGGACTTTCAAAAGGCTTTTGACGGTCCCATGAGATTGGTGTGCAAAATCAAAGCGCATGGTATTGGGATAATGTAGTGACATGGATCGAGAACTGGTCAGCAGACAGGAAGTCTGGATAAACGGGTCCTTTTCAAATGGCACGCAGTGACTAGTGGAGGGCCTCAGTGCAGGGACCCCAGCTCTTTACAATATACATTAACGATTTACAGGAAGGAATTGACTTATCACCAAGTTTATAGATGACACTAAACTGTGGCAGTGTGAGCTGTGAGGAGAACGGTAAGAGGCTGCAGGGTGACTTGGACCAGTTAGGTGAGTGGGCAAATACATGGCAGCTGAGTATAATGTGGATACATGTGAGGTTATCCACTTTTTGGGGCAGAAACACGAAGGCAGAATATTATCTGAATGGTGGCAGATTAGGAAAAAGGGAGGGGCAACGAGAGCTGGGTGTCATGGTTCATCAATCACTGAAAGTGGGCAGGCAGATACAGCAGGAAGTGAAGAAGGCAAATGGTATGTTGGCCTTCAGAGCTAGGGGATTTGAATAGAGGAGCACAGAGGCCTTACTGCAGCTGTACAGGGCCTTGGTGAGGCTTCACTTGGAATATTGTGTTCAGTTTTGGTCTTCTAATCTGAGGAAGGACATTCTTTCTCTGGACTGAGTCCAGAGATGGCTGGACTGTCATGAGGCTGGACATTTATTCACTGGAGTTTAGAAGGATGAGAGGGGATCTCACAGCAATGTATAAGATTAGGACAGCACATGTTAGATGTGGGAAGAATGTTCCAGATTATGTGGAAGTCGAGACCCAGGGGACATAGTCTGAGGATAAGGGTTAGGCCACTTGGGACTGAGATAAGGAGAAACCTCTTCACTCAGTTAATCTATGGAATTCCCAGCCGCAGCGAGTTGTTGCCAGTTCATTGGATGTATTCAAGGGGAGTTAGATATGGCTCTTATGGCTAAGTGGACCAAGCGGTATGGAGAGAAAGCAGGAAATGGGTACTGAGGGAATGATCAGCCATGATATTGAATGGTGCTGCAGGTGCAAAGGGCTGCAGGGCCTACTCCTGCATCTATTTTCTGAGTTTCTAACCCTGAGCCCTTCCCCTGGCGTCTCCGTATTTCAAACTCGTCCTATTGACATTTTTATACTTAATCTCCCTTCATGATTTCAGTAAACAAAAAAACCCTGAGAATGGTTTGACCTGCCCTTCCAATGGTAATCCAGCACAAACACGAATTAAACAATGAGGGCCTGTGTAAATGGAGTATTCCTTGCCACTGTGGTAGGTACAATATACCAAGGCCGCTGATCGATCGGGATTTACAGGCTTCATTTGCGTGAGGTCATGTTAAGTACCCCCCCGCCCCCCCCCCCGGGATGATTGTGATGGACACATGAAGGCTGGTCTTTGACAGATCATTCTGGTTGTTGATGGATTGGAGGATGGCATTTATTTCAAGCCCCAGAGGGGAGGAAGAGTTGTACTAAGAAATGTGTTAGAGTATGGAGAGGGCGCTGGGTATTGGGAGACAATTCACCCCTTGTAATGCAAGAGCTTCCATTGGTTAAATGTTTATAGTGACATCAGTTAGGTTCAGAGTTGATGAGCTGGAGTCCGAGCTTCAGACCCTGATACAGCAGGGAGTGGGAGAGTGGGAGAGTTACCTGGCCACTGTGTTCCAGGAGGCAGTCACGCCCCTTCGGTGAAATAACTCAAAATTGGTCCGTGGTCAGTGAGGGTTGGGTGATGGAGGAGCCTCCACGCTTGCTCTTGTCCGACACGTTCAAGTTTCTTGCTCCGTGTGGACCAGGGCAGGGACTGCAGGGTGAATGGGCAAATTGACCATAGCACCGTGCTACAGGGGGCCGTTCAAGTGGTGGAAGTAAAAAGGAATATTAGTGGTGGAGGGAAGTAAATTTAGGGGGATAGATACTGTTCTCTGCAATGGAGAGAGTGAGTCCCGAAGGTTCTGTTGCCTGCCTGGTGCCAGGCTTAAGGACATCTCCTCTGGGCTGGAGAGGAATTGGAGTGGAGGGGAAGATCCCATTGTCGTGGTCCACGCAGGTAGCAATGATATAGCTAAAGCAAAAAGGAGGTTCTGCTGAGAGTATGAGCTGTTAGGCGCTATCTTAATACATAGAACCACAAACCTAATAATCTCTGGGTTACTACCTGAGCCATCAGCAAATGTGCATAGGGCACATGAGATCAGAGAGATGAACGCGTGGCTCAAAGATTGGTGTGGGAGGAATTGGTTTTGTATTCATGGGGCACTGATTCATGGGGTAAGAATGAGCTGTTCTGTTGGGACGGGCTTCACTTGAATCAGGCTGGGACCAGTGGTGAATTGATTAACTAGGGCTGTAGAAAAAGCTTCGAATTAAATAGGTGTAGGAGGTTTCAGGTGATGGGAACATGTTCAAAAGTCAGAGGCAGGAGAAGGCAATAAAGCAGGGTAACGATGGGGGTAATGATAACTGGAGTACAACAGGAAGGGGCAGAATGTATAAAATTGAGTGCATCAGAGAGTGGGGTCAAAGCCGGGAAAAATAGTGAAAATTAAACGCTTTTTATCTGAATGCACGCAGCATTCTTAACATGACATGAGTTGACAGCACAAATAGATATACATGGGTTATGATCTGATAGCCATTACAGAGTCGTGGTTGCAAGGTGACCAAGGCTGGGAACTGAATATTCAGAAGTATTTGACAATTGGGTCGGATCAACAAAAAGGGAAAAGGAGGTGGGGTAGCAGCGTTAATAACGGATGAGATCAGTGCAGTAGTGAGAAATGATAATGGATTAGAAGATAAGGATGGGGTGGAGATGAGATAAAAAGGGGAATAATTAATTCGTGGGTGTTGTCTACAGGCACCGAACGGTAGCTACACTGCTGGACAGAGAATAAATCAACAAATAATGTAAGATCGGTCATACCCCTTCTCGCCCGACACTGTCAAAGGCCAGCTGGTTGATCACTTTGTGAAGCGCGTTGGGTCATGTAGTTAAGTTAAGCCGCTATATAAATGCCAGCTGGCCTCTGACAGTGTCGGGCGAGAAGGGGTATGTTATGTTTTATGAGCCTCCATTTGCATTGTTGTAAAATGGATGTTGTGTTATACACATTTCTCCGGATCCTGTCTTGCTGCACAGGGGAAATCATTTTATAACTCCGGGCTAACAAATGACTGTAAACCAGATAAAAGGTTTTTGGGACTAGGCCCACGTGCCCAGCTGTGCTCTGTCTTTGTTACATTGACTGCGCTGGACAGGGTTACAGTCTGACATTTCACAATAGTCAGAGCACCATACACATTCTGGCCACTGCTGGAATTACAGGACCTCGGGCTTACAACCTGACTCGTATGCGAGACATTGTCATTTCTGTTATGTTCATAATAAAGTAATGCAACTGAGTACTGTAGACAATGAGTAAGTGTGACCGTAGTTCCTTTTATTCAGGCTCCAGATTGCTGGCATCGTTTAGGAGGCCTGCTTATATACAGTGCTCCCAAGGGATGATGGTATCCCTTTGGACTCCAACAGATACGCCCTCTGGTGGTGGTTTTATACAGGTTGCATACATATCACTCCCTCCCAAAGTCAATAGTACACTTATTTACATGGTGAGACTTTCTGGGTCTTTTCGGTCCCTTGTCAATCATCTCGATACAAATGCAGGTGTGGGTGAGTTCGTTTGTTCTTCGCTGGGTAACTGGCTTTGCCGGGCTGCTAGGGATGGTGAGTTCAGTTTCTTGATCAACTGTGATGTCGGTTGGCACTTCTGTATCTTGGAGGGTCGATGTTGGTGGTATCATCGGGATGCTCGTGGCAATTTGGTTTGGTCCAAATGCTTTCTGCAAGTTAGTCCATTGGCAATTTGACCTGAAACACCCTCCTCCCTTCTTTGGCTATGAGTGTGCCAGCAAGCCATTTGGGACCATGTCCATAATTTGAGTACAAATACAGGGTCATTGACTTCAATGTCGCGTGACAAGTTGGGCAATCATGCTACATGCTTTGTTGATGCCGGCTTCCCTCGACTTGATCAGGGTGGACAAGAGAGAGCCTTGTTTTGAGCACCCCTTTCATGAGTAGCTCGGCTAGGGGAACCTACGTCAGCGAGTGTGGTCTGGTGTGGTAACTGAGCAGGACTCGGGTCAGTCAGGTGTGCCGGGAGCCTTCCAACACATATTTCAACCTTTGCTTGATGGTTTGAACTGCCCGTTCTGCCTAACCATTGGATGTGGGCTTGAATGGGGCGTTTTGATGTGTTTGATGCCATTGCGGGTCATGAATTCTTTCAATTCAGCACTGGTGAAGGACGGCCCATTGTTGCTGACAAGGACATCGGGCAGGCCACGTGTGGCAAACATGACTCTTAGGCTTTTGATGGTGGCAGTGTGCGTGCTTACAGGCATTATTACACGATCAATCCATTTTGAATAAGCAATTACAACTATCTAAAACATCTTGCCTAGAAACGGGCCCACAACCTCAATGTGGATTCTCGACCATGGTTTGGAGGGCCATGAGCACAAACTTAGCAGTGCCTCTCTGGGTGCATTGTTCAGTTGCGAGCAACTGTTGCATTGGCGCATGCACGACTCTAAGTTTGAGTCGATGCCGGGCCACCACACATGGGATCTGGCTATAGTTTATCATTACTATACCTGGGTGGGTACTGTGTAGCTCGCATATGAAAGTTTCCTTGTCTTTCTTAGGCCAAACTATGCAATTACCTCAAAGACAGTCCGCCTGTATGGACATTTCATCTTTGCGGCGCTGGAACAGCTGGATCTCTTCATGCATCGATGCTGGACCGGCTCCCATGCAGGACACAGTTTTTATTACAAGGGACAGTAAAGGATCCTGGCTGGTCCAGGTCCTGATCTGGCACGCTGTAACGGGTGACTTTTCGTTTTCGAATGCATCCATCACCAAGAGCAAGTCTGCAGGCTGTGCCATTTCCACCCTGGTGGTGGGCAATGGTCGCCGACTGAGAGTATCAGCACAGTTCTCTGTCCCGGTCTGTGGTGGATTACATAGTTGTATGCAGCCAGCGTAAGCGCCCATCTTTGGATGCGGGCAGAGGCATTGGTATTCATCCCTTGGCTCTCTGAGAATAGCGATAGTAGGGGCTTATGGCCAGTTTCTAGCTCAAACTTGAGACCAAACAGATACTGGTGAATTTTTTTACCCCATAAACACACGCCAGAGTTTCTTTTTCAAACATGCAATAGGCTATTTCGGCCTTAGACAAACTCCTGGATGCATAGGCGACCGGTTGCAATGTTCCCGATTAGTTAGCTTGTTGTAACACGCACCTGACCCCATATGAAGACGCATCACAAGCTACCATTAAATGTTGACATGGGTTATACAAGAGAAGCAGTTTGTTGGAACATAACAGATTTCTGGCTTTCACAAAAGCAGCCTCTTTTGATTTCCCCATACCCAGTTGTCTCCCTTGCGTAGCAGCGCATGTAGGGGTTCCACCAAGGTGTTTCACCCGGGTACGAAATTACCAAAACAGTTGAGTCCCAGAAACTGCCGCAGCTCCATAACATTCTGTGGCCTTGGCGTGTTCTTGATGGCCTCCGCCTTGGCGTCAGTGGGTCTGATGCCATCTGCTGTGATTGTTCTTCCTAAGAACTCGACCTCTGGCGCCAGGAAAACAAACTTCGAGTATTTCAAGCTGAGTATCACGTGATCTAGCCGACTTAGAACCTCTTCCAGGTACTTCAAGTGTTCGATGCTGTCCTGACCTGTGACCAGTAAGTCGTCTTGGAAAACCACAGTGCCTGGAACCGATTTTAGCAGCCTCTCCATGTCCCTTTGGAAAATTGCCGCGACCGATCAAATCCCAAATGGGCATCTATTGTAGATGAACAGACCTTTGTGCGTGTTGATGCAGGTGAGGCCTTTCGAAGATTCTGCCAGCTCCTGCATCATGGAGGCCGAGGTCAGGTCCAAATTGGTGAACATCTTTCCTCCAGCCTGGCTCGCAAATAGGTTGTCTGCCTTGGGTAGCGGGTACTGGTCCTATAGGGGAAAATGGTTAATCGTTAGAAACATATAAAATTCTGACGGGACTGGACAGGTTGGATGCAGGAAGAATGTTCCCGATGTTGGGGAAATCCAGAACCAGGGGACACAGCCAAAGGATAAGGGGAAAGCCACTTAGGATTGATATGAGAAACTTCTTCACGCAGAGAGTTATGAACCTGTAAATTTCTCTACCACAGCGAGATGCCAGCTCATGGGGTATATTCAAGAGGGAGTTAGATATGGCCCTGATTGGCTAAAGGGATCAAGGGGTATGGAGAGAAAGCAGGAAAGAGGCACTGAGGTGAATGATCAGCCATGATCTTATTGAATGGTGGTGCAGGCTCGAAGGGCCGAATGGCCGACTCCTGCACCTTTTTTCTATCTTTCTATGTTACCTTATAGTCTCCACAAATTCTGACCGTGCCGTTGCCTTTGAGAACTGGAAAAATAGGACTGGCCCACTTGTTGAACTGCACCGGCGCGATGATGCCTTCTTGCTGCAGCTCAATTTCCACTTTCTCTTGCATCATATATGGCACTGCCCGTGCCTTGTGGTGGATGTGTCATGTACTGGGAACTAAGTCGATCTGCGGCTTTGCCCCTGAAAAACTTCCGATGCATGGCTCAAACAACGATGGGAACTTGCTCAGAACCTGGGCACATGAGGCATCGTCAATGGATGAGAGTGCTCGGATGTCGTCCCAGTTCCAGACGATTTCTCTGAGCCAGGTTCAGCCGAGCAGTGTGTGACCATCTCCTAGTACAATCCATAGTGAGAGTTCGTGCACTGCTCCCTCATCCGAGATTTTTACTGCTGTGCTGCCAATTACAGGGATTAGCTCTTTAGTGTAAGTTCTCAGCTTGGTTTGAACACGGCTCAGCTTGTGCCTGTGTGCCTTGTGTCACCACAGCCTGTCGCAGGCCTTTATGCTCATGTTTGACTGACTTGCATCCGTGTCCAGTTCCATGGATACTGGAAATCCTTCCAATTCGACTTTTAGCATGATCGGTGGACATTTTGTGGTGAAGGTATGCACCCCGTACACTTCTGTCTCCTTTGTTCGAGTCTCCAGTTCAGCCTGATTCACCATGGATCTGCCCTCCTCTGCAACTGGTGCTTTTCAGGGTTTGCAGCTTGTCTGCACATTCACTGGAGGTGTCACATTGTTCCACAGCCTTTACACACAGTTTAAAGCGGCATTGATGGGCTCGACAGCGTAAACAAGGTGTTAACTGCCTGGCATTAACAATCGATGGCGGACTCTGGGTCATCTGAGGTCGTGCAGTTGCCAGCGTGTTCGTTCTGCCATGTGCATTCCTGCCTGAAAACGACGTTATTTTGTGTACAGTACTTGCCAAAACCACTTTATGCTGTGAAATGTGTTTGCTGTTATCGCTGGTGGACATAAGTGCCTGGGCTATTGTTATGGCATTGCTGAGATCTGGTGTTTCAACAATTAATAGTTTGCGAAGGATAACCTCGTGGCCAATGCCAAACACAAAAAAGTCTCTTAGCATTTGCTCAAGGACTCCATCGACTTCGCAATGTCCTGCAAGACGCCTTAGTTGGGCGACGTAGCTCGCCACTTCCTGGCTTTCAGACCGCTGACACGTATAGCATCGATACCTTGCCATCAGAATACTTTCCTTCGTATTTAGGTGCTCCCGGACCAGCGTTCACAATTCCTCATACGATTTGGTTGTTGGTTTCACCAGAGCTCGAAGATTCTTCATGAGGCCATTGGTTGTTGCGCCAGAGACGTTGAGGACGATCGCCCTTCATTTGGCAGCGTTCTCATCCCCTTCCAGCTCATTGGCCACGAAGTATTGGTTGAGTCATTCCACAAAGGCTTCCCAATCGTCCCCAACTGAGAATTTCTCCAGGATACCAAGAGTTCTCTACATTTTCACATGGTTGTTCATTATCTCGTCGCCAGTTGTGATGTTCATAATAAAGTAATGCAACTGAGTACTGTATGCAATGATTAAATGTGACCTTAGCTCCTTTTTTCAGAGTCCAGAGTGCTGGTACAGCGTGGGAGGCCTGCTTATATACAGTGCTCCCAAGGGATGCTGGAATTCCTTGGGACTCCAACCGGTAGGCCCTCTGGTGGCGGTATTATACAGGTTGCCTGGGGTTGCATACAGAACAATTTCCAGTTCGACTAAGGATGAATCCCATTGATTCTCAGAGCCTTTAAAAGGAGGAGTTTGAACAGGGATCTGTCCACCACAGGGATCACATGGAGACCATTCCAGGAGATGTGGTCTCTGCGGGGAGTTATAATATAACTCTACATCACATTCAGGTTAGAAGGTGACCACAGGGATTGAAGGGACAGTGTGGAAACTGAATTGGCTCTCAGACAAACAGCAGAGAGTTGTGGTGTGCGGTTATTTATTGGACTGGAGGGAGGTACAGAGTACTGTCTCCAGGGCATGCTATTGGAACCACTGCTCTTCTGATATTTATCAATGGTCTGGCCTTGGGGAGACACGGCATAATTTCAAAGTATGCAGATGGCAGCAATCTCAGAAATGAAGTAAACAGTGAGAAGGATAGTCATAGAAATCAGGAGTACATAAACAGATTGGTGAAATGGGCAGACACATGGCAGATCAAATTTAATGCAGAATGGTTTGACGTTTTAGAAGGAAAAATGAGCAGAAGTGAATGTAATAGAACAATTTTAAAGGGTCTGCAGTAAGGGAGAGCGCTGTGGGTTTACGGACACAAACTTTCATATCATCATCATCATAGCCAGTTCCTCGGAATCGAGGACGTCATGCTTCCACTCCCAAAGTGAGTTTTTTGGTGGCTGAACAGTCCAATACGAGAACCACATACCCTGTTCCAGCTGGGACAGACATTCGTTGAGGGAAGTGTGGGTGGGGCTGGTTTGCAATGCGCTCCTCCACCAGCCTGTTCCCACCGCACAGCACTGCCCTCCAATCATCAAGATTCACAGCGCATCCCTCGACAATATGGACCATTTCCCATATTTCGGGAGCCTCTTATCAACAAAGGCAGACACTGATGCGGAGATTCAACATCGCCTCCAGTGCACCAGGGCAGCTTTCGGCCGTCTGAGGAAAAGAGTGTTTGAAGACCAGGCCCTCAAATCGTTCATGTTAATATGGCTGTTAAACATTAAAATGCAGCCTTCGCTTTATAACTAATGGAATAGAGAACAAAAGCAAGGAAGTTATGTTAAACCTTTATAAATCATTGGTTGGGCATTAGCTAAAGTACTGTGACCAATTCTGGGCACCACACTTTAGTAAGGATGTCAAGGCCTGAGAGAGGGTGCAGACAAGATTTACCAGAATGGGACCAGGGATGAAAGATTCATTTATGTTGCGAGACTAGAGAAACTGGGGTTGTGCTACTTGGAGAAGAGAAGTTTATGGGGAGATTTAATAGTGATGTTCAAAACCATGTGGGGTTTTGATAGAGCAGATCATTAAAAACTGTTCCCATTGCAAGGATGCAAGGAGGGTGGGTAACCAGAGGACACAGATTTCAGATAATTGGAAAAAGAACCAGCGGGGAGAAGAGCTGAATGTATTTTTCTGTGAGTTGTGGTCTGGAATGCACTGCATGAAAGGCTGGTGGATTAAGTTCCAATAATGACTTTCAAAAGGCAATTGCATATGTACTTGAAAAGGAGTAACTTGCAGGGGAATGGGGAAATATCACGGGATTGGGATTAATTTAATCGCTCGTTCATAGAGAGGGCACAGACACAATGGGCCGAATGGCCTTCTGTGCTGTATCATTCGATGATCCCAGGAGATGGGATCACTGAGAGGGGTTAGGAGTGGTGCTGAATCAATGTTCCCCAATGTGCATGGGATGGAAGCAGCCTCTCTCTGCACCGCAAGTTACCGAGTGTCTCATTGACACAAACAACACTATTATCATTTACAGTTATAGGTTTCTTTAGTTAATGAGACATGATGTCTGAATTATATTAGTGCTGCCTCCATAAGAGGGGAACTTGAGGAGCTGTGCCGTTAAATGCCGGTAATTTCCGATTTAAATCAAACATCTGCACCGTTTTTAAAGGGGCACAAGCAATAAACACTGTAAATTAACAAATACAAATTAAAAGGAAACATTACAAGTTAAATTAAAATTCTATACCGACCGATCATGGAAGGCTGAGAGTGTACCGGTGGATACCACTTGCTCCATCTCCAGCAATACCCAGGAGCGACCGTAGCTGCGGAAGAGAGGCAGGCAGTCGGGCTGAATGCCTGGACCTTTTGATGGCCTCCTTGGCCAGGCCCAGTAGCAGCCCTACGAGGAGGTACTCTGACCTGCTCACTTGCTCCCATACAGGCTGTTCAATGTACAGGAGTGTGGGACTGAAGTTCAGCCAAAGTTCAAGGGGCAGCACCTTCAAATAGTGGAAGAGGGGCTGCAAAATCTCATACGAGACATAAACGTGAAACACGCAATCCTGGCCACAGAAAATGCAGGTGGCCTGGTAGTCCGTGAGCCTACATAAACCATATTGCACGGGACTGCACCATGCAACACCCTCCAGGCCAAGTCCACAATCGATGGGGTACGGTAGCATAGTGGTTATTTTACTAGACTAGTAATCCATAGAAAGTTGTTGAGGCCAGTTCGTTCGATATACTCAAACGGGAGTCAGATGTGGCCCATGCGGCTAAAGGGATCAAGGGGTAGGGAGAGAAAGCAGAAATGGGGTACTGAATGTGCATGATCAGCCATGATCATATTGAATGGTGTTGCAGGCTCTAAGGGTCAAATGACCTACTCCTGCACATATTTTCCATGTTTCTATGTTTCAGAGATCTGGACTAATAATAGAGACGTGAGTACAAATCCCATCAGGAATTTGAATTCAGTTAATTAAATAAATATGGAATTAAAAAGCGATATCAGTACCAATTTCCATACCTCGGGAATCTACTATCAGCAAGGCACACATTGATGACGAGGTTCAACACCGCCTCCAGTGCGCCAGCCGAGATTTTGGCCATCTGCGGATAAGAATGTTCGAAGATCAGGGCCACAAATCTGGCACCAAGCTTATGGTCTACAGGGCAGTGGTGATACCCGCTCTGCTCTATGTCTCAGCGACGTGGACCATGTACAGTAGACACAGAGTGCTGGAGAAATACCACCAAAGATGTATCTGCAAGACCCTGCAAATCCCCTGGGAGGACAGACGCACCAACGTCAGTGTTCTCGATCAGTCCAACATCCCCAGCATCGACCCACTGACCACACTCGACCAGCTCCGTTGGGTGGGGTGCATTGTTCACATGCCCAGCACAAGACACCCAAAGCAAGCACTCTACTCGGAACTCCTTCACGGCAAGCGAACCCCAGGTGGGAAGAGAAATCGTTTCAAGCACATGCTCAAAGTCTCCTTGATAAAGTGCAACATCGCCATCAACATCGGGGAAAGACCACCCAAAGTGAAATAAGAGCATCCGGGAGGGCGCAGAGCACCTCGAGTGTCATCGCCGAGAGCATGCAGAAACCAAGCGCAGGCAGTGGAAGGAGCATGCGGCAAACCAGATGTGCCACCCACCCTGTCCTTCACCGACTGTCTGTCCCACCTGTGACAGAGACTGTAATTCCGTATTGGACTGTACAGTCACCTGAGAATTCACTTTTATAGTGGAGGCAAGTCTTCCTCGATTTCACGGGACTGCCGATGATGATGATCAGTAATGGTGAGCATGGAACTACCATATTGTCGGGAAAAGCCCAAATGGTTCACTAATATCCTTGAGAGAAGGAAACCTGTCGTCCTTACCGGGTCTGGGCCTATATTTGACTCCAGACCCACAGCAATATGGTGGAATCTTACCTGCCCTCTGAAATGGCCGAGCCAACTACTCAGATGTAACAAACCACTATGACATAGTCAGCACTGTGGGAGCACCTTCACCACATGGACTGCCGCGGTTCATGAAGGCAGCTCCCACCACCTTCTCGGGTAATCAGCGACGGGCAATAAATGCTGGCCTGGCCAGTGACGCCCACATATTTGTGATTGAACAAATAAAATAAATAAAGCGAGGACTACCGCGTAGAGAGCCCTCCATTGGGCGCTGGGCGAACTGTCTCTAGACCCAGTGTCACTTTTATTGGTTTATTAGAAACAGTCCCCATCTCCGTGTGAGCCGTGGGAATGCGGGTTGATGTTCGGGAGCCCGTGGGCCGCGGACTGAGCCTCAGGCTGATTGGGACATTCATTTACTGCGGGTTAAACAGCGCTGGGATAAAAAGGGGGAGTCGGCTTTACAGCCGCACTTACTTAGGAGGCTTCGCTTGTTATAATGGAGGGGTTGCGGGTTCTGGGCTTGTTATTTGTGGCAATCTGTTCATTTCAACCGCCCTCTCTCCTTCTCCCAGCCGATAAATGTTGGCTGTCTCCCAAATTCCGCCAAGACTACGGCTTTCCGGGAATTGAAGGCAGTGAGTGTGTGGGGAGGGGCTGCTGCTTTGATGCCGGGAGCCGGGATGTGCCGCCGTGTTTCTATTCACTGGACAATCTGCCAGGTGGGTGTATTCTCGAGCCGTCTGTATTGTGGGCCAGCGCTTTCCAGAACCACCCACAATCCAGCTGCACTCGGGGATTCCCTGGACAGTATCCTCTCTTTCCCCCTGTCTGGAAACATCAGGTGGAGTTTCAAACCTCTCCACTCCGGGAGTAGAACTGAGGGTGGGTCTGGGACCCTTTCCACTCGGGGGATGGTGGGATTGGGAGCTGGTACATCAGATACTGAGGACAGCAGTTTGACCTTGACCCAGTATCTGAACTTCTAACCATTCTATTGCCGAATGTCACTTGGAAGTCAATGGTTGAATCCCGTCCTATTTAGCTGCACATGATAGGAGGGCAGTGTGAAGGAGCCCAGCTTCCTGCTGCCTCTGACCATTTGCTTTGATTTCTATCGATGAGACCCCAGCCCCTTAATCACAACCAGACTAGTGATGAGCTGGAGCTGGTCAACGGGTTTCCATTAGACGGAGAATGGGAGGGGATGGAAACAAGACGGTGGTCCTGACCTGGGTGGAGTTTCTCGCCCTCCCGGTAACGGTTCCCTTGCCACTCCCCGTGCAGCCACTAACCGCCTGTCATTGATCATCTTGCAGTGTGCACCAAGGATGGGCGGGTCCTGATCGCCATCTCCAAGGATTTGACGCTGCCTCCTGTAAACCTGACCACGGTCCATCTGAAGGATGGACACGGAGCTGAGTGCAGTCCGACCGTGGCCTCTGCAGACACTGTGCTCTTTCAGTTCGCAGTCACTGAGTGTGGAACTACTCAGCGGGTAGGTATTGTGGGCTGGGAGCCCCACCAATGGCTCAGTCGGGTGAGGTAATCTAAAGGGTAATGTGGGCCTTAAAGTAAATAAATGTGATAGACAATACGGGAATGGCAGATTTGCTCAATGTCTTTGCAATCGGTCTTTACAGTATAGGCAGATGATACAGTACCAGAGCTACTCGAAATAATAAATCCGAGAAACTTGCTTGATTTAATACCAGTAAGATAATGAGACTGAACAATGGCGGGTCTCCAGGACATGATGGTCTCTATCCCCAGGTATTAAAATATGTAGGTGAGGATATTGCAGGAACTTTAGTCATGATCTTGCAAAACTCTTGATTGAGGACTTGTATCCTTGGTGTGACACATTGAAAATATCACCTTCAGGGTAAGAAAGCGAGATCAGGAAACCATAATCCGTGGCCTAATGCCTGCCGTGGGGAAGCTGCTGGAGTATATCCGGGCAGTGACTGAGCACCTGGGCGGATATGAACAAATGGTGTCCGCATTGGTTAGTGAAGGGCCAGTCACGTCTGTCTAACCGAGTTACATTGGTTTCAGGAAGTCACTGGATGATAAGGAAACGTTTATGAATCTATATCTGCAGAAGGTGTTTGGATTCCAGAGAATGGACCAATTGCCTTGAAGGCGACATATTGACCGTTATGGAATTCATTAGGGGAAAGAGACACATTTCCGATATTGGAGATGTAGGCCAATTGATAGCATGTGACTACTTGTTTTCCACAAGGATCTATACTGGGAGTTGGGAGCCGGCTTTACACTATTTCTTACTGCCTTGGATACAGGAATAGTGAGCTGTATAATCCATGTTTGCTGTCAGCACTAAGTACGGTGCACAGTGTGTTGTGTAGATGGGGGGCTGAAGTTGCTAAGGGACTGCCATAGATTAAGTGAGTGAACTCCTTTGGCCGCAGATTTAAACAATGTGGGGCATTGAGATCGTCCATTTTGGAGCTAAAGATCGTTCAGAGTAATTTATAAATGGTCAGTATGGAATTGTGGGGGAGTTCAGGGTGGCAACTCTTTTAGAGTAAACAAAATACATTAAATCACGTGCCCCCCGATCTGGGGGACACTCCAAATATTTCCGCAGCCCCTTTTCTTTTGTTGTTTTTGTTCAGGGTGGCAACTGCAAACCATGATTGAAAAGGCTAACGGAATGGTCAGCATATCTCAGGATCTGGAATACAAAGGGGTTGGATAATAGGAGCTATACAGTTCCAGTTAGACTGCATCAGTTCAGGGCACCACACCTCGAAGGCGATATCAACCTTGGAGGCGATGCAGTGCAGATTGACCAGAATGATCGCGGAGCTAAAAGGGTTCAATTGAGGGCACGTTGCATAGACTCTGCTTGTGTACTCTCCAGGATAGAAATTAAGGGGTCATCTAGATGCTTTTATTGGGTAGGCCGAGGAATGTGTTTCTCACTGTATTATAGGAAGGATGTGATTGCACTTTTGGGTGCAGAGCAGATTTACTCGGCTGCTGCCTGGAATGGGGAATCTTAATTATGACAGATTGGATAGGCTGGGTTTGTTCTCATTGGAACAGAGGAGGTTGAGAGAAGACCTTATTGGGATGTACAAAATATTAAGGGGCCTGGACAGTGGATAGTAAGGGCCTATTTCCATTGGTGGAGGTGTCTGTTTCGAGTGGACATAGGTTTAACGTGGTTGGTGGAAGGTTGGTTGCGGGGGTGGGGGGTGGGTGGTGGGGGGGCTTCTTTACGCAGGGATCTGGAACTTGCTGCCTGGAAGAGTGGTGGATGCAGAAACCCTCTCCACCTGAAGAGATAGTTGGCTGGGCACTTGAAGTGCAGTAACCTGCAGGGCTATGGACCTAGAGCTGGTAATTGGGATTAGACTGGATGACCTTTTGTTGGACGGTGTAGATATAATTATTGCAGGGAATAGAATACGGACAGAGTGATTTCCTGGACTAGTTTCGAATGCCTAGAATTTTCCCAGATATATTCTTCAATTCGCCTGGGTTTTTATGTGGCTTTTGCCTCTCCCAGGCGATCACATGGCTCTGGTTCGGGTGGAGTGTACAATGTTTCAGTATAAGGGTTGTCACAGTTGAGGCGGGCTGGGTGCTTTATGCCTTTCTGCAATTGTTCATACGTTTATATGTAACCGTCAGGGCTCTGACCAACAACCGTGTGGCTTTGTTGGTCGACATGGACATGATGGGCCGGAATGGCCTCCTTTTGCTATGTAAGCTTCTGTTTCCAGTGCGAGTCCAGAACAAGGGATATATCAATAAATGGAGCTCGGCCGGTCAGGGTGATGTCAGGAAGCACGTCACATGCTTGGTGGGAATCTGGAACTCTTCTCCGAAATAGCTGAGGCTAGATCCATTAAATTTCCGAACTGTGATTTAGATTTTCTTAGGCAAGGGTATTAACGGTTCAAGTCAGCCATGATCTAATTGGATGGCGGAACAGTGTCGAGGGGCTGCATGGCCTACTCCTGTCCCTCTGTACTGATGGTCTTCTGTCTCTTGTAGCTGGACGGGGTGAATGCCGTGTATGAAACGGATGTGTTGGGTCAGTTTGAGATCTTGGATGGAGCTTTGCGATTGGTGACCCGGGATCAGCCCCTCCAGGTGAGAATGGGAGCACATTGAGCGGGGAGAGAAGGTGTGGAGCTGAATTCTCCAGCCGTGTCCGTTCTCTTGCAGGCTCCATGTCCAGTGCAGTTACAAGGGAAGCCAGGAGTCGGAACTGCAGGTGAAGCCCCGAGTTTACACCCTTTCTCCGCCACTGCCTGCCACTGAGGCCGGGATCCTGGTTCTGGAGCTGAGAATAGCGAGAGGTAGGGAGTGCTGCTGATGGCTCGTGTCCAACTTCAGGCTCTCTCCAAATAGTGCCCGTCCTTCATCTTTCTCTTTTTAGATGGTTGCTACCGGAGCTGGTACGTGGCCAGTGACTACCCGATCCTGAGTGTGCTCCGGGACCCCGTGTTTGTGGAGGTTCGTGTCCTGAACCAGAACGAACCGTCTCTTGTGCTGGTGCTCAATGCCTGCTGGGTGACCCCCATCCCCGAGCCGTATTCTGGGCTCCGATAGGACCTCCTGGTGGGCAGGTAAGGCAGCGAGTGAGGAGCTTGGGGCAGGCTGGGGATTGTGGAGGGGGCAACATGGACTGGGCAGGATCGAACGGTGCAATATTACAAATCTGATGTCTGGGTCAATGATGGGTTTAAATGTACTCTAGTTTCTTTAACTATTCTAATCTCGGGACTTTGGTTTGATGTAGCACTATAACCCTATCGTTCTATTCCCGGTGCCCCCCCCCCCAATATAACCCCCTCTTTCTCCGTTCCAGGTGCCCATTTGTGGGCGACAATTACAAAACCCTCCTCCTCCTGGTAGACTGCGCTTCCCATTTGCGGTTCCCAACTCACCATAACCATTTTGTAGTCAGCACTTTCGCTTTCGGGGACCGAGTTTCGGGCCGGGCTCTGACCGGGGAGGTGAGTGTCCTTCAGTGTCTCTCTCGGTCACTTGATTGAACTTGTTCCCGGGGTCTCGCTAACAGTGAGGAGATCCCTGTTGACCCTTTGAAAGTAGAAGCATTAATCCCCTGACTGGGAGCTGTAGGACTGACCATACCGAACTCTCTTTCCAGGTTTACTTCCACTGCAGTGCTGAGGTTTGCTACCCATCCACCCGAGAGAACTGCATGGCTCCCTGCAGCCCCAGTAAATACATGGGATCTGACTTGGAAATGAACCCTGATGGGGAGGAGTGGGTGAGGGACATTTGGACATTGGGTCATTCAGCAAGGTCCCAACACTAGGCACAGGAGGAGTGTCGCCAAACTGCCGGCTCTGAACTGTTCGCCAGTTACAGTTTACAACAGAATAGCAATCTGGCTCAGCCGGTCTGATCACAACGTGTCCTGGGTCTGAATGGAATCCAACCCTGGGGTTCAGGAACATTTATCCAGCATCCTGCTTTAACCGGGAGTTCCAGGGTGGGACAGAACCGATATCTGGGGGTGGGGGTTGGGGGGAGACCTGGGCAATGTGTGGATGTCCAGTGAAATCACTGATCAAACTGGTGCTTAAATCTAGTCTCCCTCACCAGGAGACCAGTCTGGCCATTGTATCTACAACAACTGCAAATTTTACTCGGTTAAAAAGGTTCCTCCTGGGATTGAGGCGGGTATCTTGGTCTGATGGGTAGGGAACTGTATTTAACTACAAGCTAATCTCTGGTGCCCGAGGTTTTGTTCATTGGGCCATCACATTGAACATCTGATTGGGGACTTCAGGCAACTGAACATTGAATGATCCACCTTGAACTCGTGTCTTTCCCTTCTTTCCCCCCCCCCCCACCCCCAGGGAGGCGAAGTGCCAATTCCCGGCCTGGGGCCTTGGTGACCGCTGAAGGACCAATCATTTTGCTGGAAGATGAGCAGAGACTGTCTGCGGGGATGCCCCAGGAAGAGAAAGGTAAAGGAGGACCCTCTAACTGTGTGCAGTGATGCAGTAACTGGTGCCCATCTAACCTTGGCTTCTCCCCACAGATACTGCTGCTGATGCCTCCTCCCGTGTCCTTCCTGGAGTAGCGTTGGGGTTGCGCTGCTCTCTGTGGCCCTGTTGGTCGGGACTGTCACAATGTGGAAAATGGACCATCGCTGCAGGGTGGGCTCCGAGTGCAGCTCTATGGAATTGTAGATGTGTCTGTTGGATATAAACTCCTGTTATTGATGAGCACTGGTGGAGTGTTATCTTTCAAATACTAGCTGGCTTTTACTGTCCTCGTCGGTGAGTTAATTTGTTATCGGTTTGGCAATTGTTTGTGCTGCTTCTGTTGGTCCTCACCAGCCAATTTCAGGGCAAGGCTCGTGTGCGTTTGTAATAAAATGATGTCAGGCAGGAGGAACTGGTGCGCTTGCATTGAACTGTGTTCCTTGGGTGGGTCCCTGATCCGTGTCTCTGCCATTGCTGCTACCATGAGACCCTGGAGACACGGTGTGTGCTCTCGCCTCGGGTGTGTTAAAGCCCAGATGCTGTTGCCCTTTCACGGGAGCCGGGCAGAGCTGCAGGGTTCCAGTGTCTCGCGTCTCGGTAAATGTGACTGGGACCCACAGGACTGATGTGGATTGAGAATTTCAATCCAAACTGCTGAAGCTGGGATATTTAGCAAACTGGTCCGATCCATGGAGTGTCTCGGCTGATGGGTTAGGGGCCCAGGTGGTGTAGTGTGGGAAATTATGTATTGCATCCTAAAGGAGTGGCGAGCAGCTCTATGGGTCACGGAATGTGGCAGAACAAGTACAATCTTTTTATTTTACAGCAACATTATACATCAGCTGCTTAGACCTCCTCAGTCGAAATTTGACCCAAATCACTGACCGCCCCGCCCCCCACCCGCTCTCCTGGTATCTCCGCAGTTCAAACTCGCCTTTTATTGACAAACTAACTCCCAATCTCCCTTCGTGGTTTCTGTAAACACAATGCCCCAAGAATGGCCTGACATTTCCTCCCAATGGAAAACCAGCGTAAAGGCTAATTAAACAGAGAGCCTGTGTAAATGAAGGATTCCTTGCCACTGTGGCAGGTACAAGACACCAAGGCCAGAGCCAGAAGCTGATCAATCGGGATTTACAGGCTTCATTCGCTTGAGGTCATCTGCAGTATCTTTCCCCCCCCCCCGCCCCTCCCACCCCCCGTGCTGTTTCAGTGATGGACACCTGAAGGCTGATCTTCTGCAGATCACTGATTGTTGATGGAAGGGAGCAGGATATTCACTTCACAACATGCACTTTACTCGTTGGAGTTCAGCAGCATGAGGGGTGATCTTATAGAAACATTTAAAATAATGAAAGAGATAGACAAGATAGAGTCAGATAGGCTGTTTCCACTGGTCGAGGAGACTAGAACTAGGGGGGCACAGCCTCAAAATACGGGGGACCCAATTTAAAACCGAGTTTAGAAGGAATTTCTTCTTCCATATGGGTGTGAATCTGTGGAATTCTCTGCCCAGGCAAGCAGTTGAGGCTAGCTCATTGAATGTATTCAAATAACAGCTACATAGATTTTTAACCATTAAGGGTTATGGGGAGTGAGTGGGTAAGTAGAGCTGAGTCCACGGCCACATTAGCAATGATCTTGTTGAGTGGCGGAGCAGGCTTGAGGGGCTAGATGGCCTACTCCGGTTCCTAATTCTTATGAATGCTGCTGTTTCGGTTCTCCAGTAATTGTACAGCAGGAGCTCGGGGGGTTTATCCTGAAAAATGTGTTCGTCGTCCTTCGAGTATGTAGAGTGGGCTGGGCATTTCTAGACAATTCGCCCATTGTGCTGTGAGAGCTTCCATTGGTTAAATGTTTACAGTGACACCAGTTAGTGAGTCGATGAATTTCCTGAAGAGCGAGCGACGTAAGGTTGAAGAGTTTCCTCTGGAAAAGAACGTCCTTGCTGGAGAAATAGTGAGGTTTCCCAGGAGCAGAGCATCCCATAATAACCAGAATCTTCATTTGAATGTCTGTCACTGACCTGTCGAGAGTGCACCTTCCTCAGTCTAATTTCCTCAGCCCAAGTGCGAGCTTATAGTCTAGCTTCTATCCAGTAGACCATCTCTCCAATATTAAAGGATGTTAACTTGTCAGCTGCCTGAGGAGCCCAATAGCAAACTAATTTCCCAGTATATTAAGATAAAATTAATAACCTCAACCGTAAATTTAGAATCAACCTGGATTATGATGAATTACGGTGCTGTAATTGGAAAGCGTGGCTAACCTAAGGATTCCTTGCTAGTGGAAATACTCGACTAATCAGACCTTGTTCACGTCGGACACATTGCAAAACCAAATAAGAATGGATATCTCCCAGGCACCGCTTGCACGGAGGAGCAGGCCAGAAAGTTGCTGCGGTTAAGGAACTGTCTGTTCTTGATCAATATTCAGGTCAAATTACCAATCCCACTGTTCTCCATTGGGTCTGCTGCCCCCTACATATTTCCATTTCAGGTGCCTGGACATATTGCAGAGGTGCTATGCTGTAATATGTTTGCCCCTTCAATGCAACTGATGGTCGCCTTGACTGAGAAAGCACAACGAACTATCTCTGCCCTTCAATATGTACCACTAACAGTGAGACCCCCACCCTCAGTAATTGACCAGTATTGTTACTGGACCAGCCACACTAACTGGCTGGCAGGGCCGACGCTGGGTACTCTGATGAGTCGCTCATCGACTGACCGATCAAACTCTCTCCAGGTACAACGTTCACAGCAGGAGTGTGATGGAACACCCGCCTGGATTGATAAAGCTGCGGCTTCAAAAACAATTGTTCAATACTGTCCAGCACAGGTGGGTTTGCTTGACACCCCCTGGGTTACCTATTCACCTCTCCGTTACAGAAACACCGTGGCTGCAGCATCCATGGCCTATACAAGGCACTGCAGCAACTCCCCAACGTAACTTCATTAGCACCTCCCTCCACTGCTACTCCCATCAGTTCAAGGACAAGAGCAGCAATGTTTCTGGATCACCATTCCCTCCATGTCCCACTCCATGTCAAACACAGCCCTGAATAAAACACATATAACTGTTCCCTCATTGTCCCTGGATCAATGTCTTGGAATTTCCTGCTGACCTGCAATACGGCAGCACCATCACCACAAGGACGGCAGTGGTTCAAGGAGAAGGTCCATCACCCCCACCGTCTCAGGGTAACTAGGGATAGACAATAAATATAACTGTATTATCACTCAATGCTGACACCACAACAATCTATAGAGAAACGCAAGGTATTCTGGAACAGGCTCTATCTGGGACTTCCCACACTCACTCTCTCCACAGATACCGATTGCCAAGAAAAACATATTGCTCGAAATCAACTTTCAAGATCTCAGGTTCTGTAACAGAAGCTGACATCTATCCCATTCCTCACACAGCGGCCATCATTGAGAAACTAGGGGCCATTAAATGGCTCTAAGGCTGATGAGAGTTCACTGGGAGATGCCACTAAAGCACAGAAGCTCAGCCTTGTTGTGTTTATCATTGCCCGGACTCTATAAGTTTACTATAATTAATAAATCCCCGTCCATCAGCTCAACAGTGAAGACGAGGCCGAGTGAATTCACTGTTATGGGTTATGAACGTGCTTGGCCGCTTCAGTCACCTGTGTCCCTTTCTGTGACACGTCACTCCTGACGTTGTCTATCCAGCCCTTCCTTGATCTTCCTCAGTTTCTTGTTCCATGTCGCTCTGTGCAGCATTCTTCATTCTTTGTATCCGGGATACTTCTCATAACCCAGCACTCTGCTCCCGATAATAATGTGCGGATAACCTTGCTTCATAAGCTCTCGCCTTATTTAAATATAGTTAGCCTTCCATATCCCTTTAAACATTCCAACAGCCGTTGACCCAAGTCCAATCCTTCTTTGTTGTCATCTTCAAACTCCCAGCCACTGACACTAACCCACCGAGGTTTACAAACTGTTCCACCTGTTCAACTGCATTCCCTATACCTGTAATCCCAACATTTTCCTGGACATTCCCAATGGAATGAAGTTCATCTTTATTATGTTAATAGCTTATCGAAGTTTTCTGCTGTCCAAGAACATCTTGTGAGACAGTCAATGGTCAACAAACCTGAGATTGTTTCAAACCTGGTCACCTGAGGAGATCCTCCAATATCACCTTTCAGTGCAAGTATCATTACAGCTTCCAGTACTGGATTACATATATCATGGGACAATGTGCATCCTTATCTCACCCCAACTGTTGGTCTAAACCATTCCCTTAGTTTCCTTCCACTCCAGCGCGCACAGGGACTTCTGCTAGATGCTTTCCATCAGTCTGACAGGTTTCCCAGGAATACCGAACATTGTCAAGATATTCCATATCCCTTCTCGCCCGACACTGTCAGAGGTCAGCTGTTTGATACCTTTGTGAAGCACCTTGCGATATTTTGGAACATAAGGCGCTATATAAATGCAAGTTGATGTTGTAAAGTGGATGTTGTGTTTATACATTTCTCCGGACCTGTCTTTGCTGCTCAGGGGAAATAATTGCGAATCTCCAGGACACCAAATGACTGTAAACAACACAAAATATTATTGGCACTAGGCCCAGGGGCCCAGCCTTGCTCTCTTTGTTACAGTGACTGCGTGGACAGGGTTACAGTCTTACATTTCAGAACGGACAGAGCATTAAACACATTCTAGCCACTGCTGGAATTTCAGGGGCCAGGGCTTATATCCTGGCTCGTATTAAAGACATTGTCATTTACTATTGGACTGAGGATGAACTCCTCTGATTCTCAGAGCCTTTAACAGGAGGAGTGTGAACAGGGATCTGTCCACCATCGGGATCACATGGAGACGATTGCAGGAGATGGGGTCTCTTGGGGGGAGGGAGGGAGATAGATAAAATAACTATTCACCACATTCAGGTTATAAGGCGACCGCAGGATTAAAGGGACAGTGTGGAGACATAGAAACATAGAAAATAGGTGCAGGAGTGGGCCATTCGGCTCTTCGAGCCTGCACCACTACTCAATAGGATCATGGCTGATCCTGCAACTTCACGACCACATTCCTGCTTTCTCTCCATACCCCTTGATCCCTTTAGCCATAAGGGCCATATCTAACTCAGTTTTGAATATACCTAATGACCTGGCCTCAACAACTTTCTGTGGTAGAGAATTCCACAGGTTCACAATTCCCTGAGTGAAGACGTTTCTCCTCATCTCGGTCCTAAATGGCTTACCCCTTATCCTTAGACTGTGACTTCTGGTTCTCGACTTTCCCAACATTGGGAACATTCTTCCTGCATCTTACCTGTCCAATCCCGTCAGAATTTTATACGTTTCTATGAGATCCCCTTTCATTCTTCTAAATTCCAGTGAATATAAGCCCAGTCGATCGAGTGGTTCTTAATATGTCAGTCCTGCCATCTCAGGAATCAGTCTGGTGAACCTTCGCTGCACACCCTCAATAGAAAGAATGTCCTTCCTCACATTAGGAGATCAAAACTATACACAATATTCAAGGTGTGACCGCACCAAAGCCTTGTACAACTGCAGTAAGAACACCCTGTTCCTATTCTCAAATCCTCTCCCTATGAAGGACAACATGCCATTTGCCTTCTTCAAAGCCTGCTGTACCTGCATGCCAACTTTCAATGACTGATGTACCATGACAGCCAGGTCTCGTTGTCCCCACTCTTTTCCGAATCTGTCACCATTCAGATAATATTCTGCCTTCCTGTTTTTGCCACAAAGGTGGATAACCTCACATGTATCTACATTATACTGCATCTGCCATGCATTTGCTCAATCACTTAACCTATCCAAGTCATCCTGCAGCCTCTTAGCATCCTCCTCATAGCTCACACTGTCACCCACCTTAGTGTCATCTGCAAACTTGGAGATATTACATTCCATTCCTTTGTCTAAACGATTAATGCACATTGTAAATAGCTGGGGTCCCAGCACTGAGCCCTGCCGTACTCCACTGGTCACTGCCTGCCATTCTGAAAACGATCCGGTTATTCCAACTCTTTGCTTCCTGTCTGCCAACCAGTTCTCCATCCACATCAATACATTACGCCCAATACCATGTGCTTTAATTTTGCACACTAACCTCTTGTTTGTGACCTTATCAAAAGCCTTTTGAAAGTCCAAATACATCACATCCACTGGTTCTCCCTTGTCCAATCTACTCGTTACATCTTCAAAAATTGTCTCTCAGACAAACAGCAGAGAGTAATGGTGAACGGTTATTTATCAGACTGGAGGGAGGTATAGAGTGGTGTCCCTCAGGGTTCGCTATTGGAACCACTGCTCTTTTGATATATATCAATGATCTGGCCTTGGGCAGACAGGGCATCATTTCAAAGTATGCAGATGGCAGCACACTCAGAAATGTAGTAAACAATGAGGAGGATAGTAATAGAATTCAGCAGTACATAAGCAGACTGTTGAAATGGGCAGACACATGACAGATCACATTTAATGCAGAATGGTTTGAAGTGCTGCATTGTAGAAGGAAAATGAGCAACACTGAGGGAATGGGACAAATTTAAAGGGACTGCAGAAAGAGAGAGAGCTGTGGGTTTACGGACCAAAACCTTTGATGTTAATCCGGCCGTTAAACATTCAAACTGCATCCTTCACTTTATAACTAATGGAATAGAGAACAAAATCAAGGCAGTTATGGTAAACATTTATAAATCACAGTTGCATATGCACTTGAAAAGGAAAAACTTGCAGGCTATGGGGAAATATCACGGGATTGGGATTAATTTGATCTCTTTCATAGAGAGGGCACAGACACAATGGTCCGAATGGCCTTCTGTGCTGTATCATTCGATGATCCCAGGAGATGGGGTCACTGAGAGGGGTTAGGAGTGGTGCTGAATCAATGTTCCCCAATGTGCATGGGATGGAAGCAGCCTCTCTCTGCACCGCAAGGTACCGAGTGTCTCATTGACACAAACAACACTATTATCATTTACAGTGATAGGTTTCTTTAGTTAATAAGACATGATGTCTGAATTATATTAGTGCTGCCTCCATAAGAGGGGAACTTGAGGAGCTGTGCCGTTAAATGCCGGTAATTGCCGATTTAAATTCAAACAACTGCACCGTTTTTAAAGGGGCACTAGCAATCAAAACCGTAACTTAACAAACACAAATTAAAAGGAAACTGAACAAATTAAATTAAAATTCTAAACGCACCCATCATGGAAGGTCTCGCATCGAGAGGACACCATTGGGCGCTGGGGGAACTGTCTCTTGAACCAGTGTGACCTTTACTGGTTTATTAGAAACAGGCCCCATCTCCGTGTGAGCCGTGGGAATGCGGGTTGATGTTCGGGAGCCCGTGGGCCGCGGACTGAGCCTCAGGCTGATTGGGACATTCATTTACTGCGGGTTAAACAGCGCTGGGATAAAAAGGGGAAGTCGGCTTTACAGCCTCACTTACCTGGGAGGGTTCGCTTGTTATAATGGAGGGGCTGTGGGTTCTGGGTTTGTTATTTGTGGCAATTTGTTCATCTCAACCGCCCTCTCTCCTTCTCCCCGCCGATAAATGTTGGCTGTCTCCCAAATTCCGCCAAGACTGCGGCTTTCCGGGAATTGAAGGCAGTGAGTGTGTGGGGAGAGGTTGCTGCTTTGATGCCGGGGGCCGGGATGTGCCGCCGTGTTTCTATTCACTGGACAATCTGCCAGGTGGGTGTATTCTCGGGCCGTCTATATTGTGGACCAGCGGTTTCCAGGACCACCCGCAATCCAGCTGCACTCGGGGATTCCCTGGACAGTATCCTCTCCCCCTGTCCTGAAATATCACGTGGCGTTTCAAACCTCTCCACTCTGCGAGTAGAACTGAGGCTGGGTCTGGGACCCTCTCCTCTGGGGATGGTGGGTTTGGGAGCTGGTACATCAGATACTGAGGGCAGCAATTTGAATTTGACCCAGTATCTCAACTTCTAACCATTCTGTTGCCGGGTGTGACTTGGAAGTCGATGGTTGAATTCCACCCTATGTCGTTGTCCAGGATAGGAGAGTAGTGTGACGGAGCCCAGCTTCCTGCTGCTTCTAATCATTTTCTTTGATTTCTATCGATGAGATCCGGGCCCTTAAACACAACCAGACCAGTGATGAGCTGGAGCTGGTCAACGGGTTTCCATTAGACGGAGAATGGGAGGGGATGGAAACAAGACGGTGGTCCTGATCTGGGCGGAGTTTCTCGCCCTCCTGGTAACGGTTCCCTCGCCACTCCCCGTGCAGCCACTAACCGCCTGTCATTGACCATCTTGCAGTGTGCACCAAGGATGGGCGGGTCCTGATCGCCATCTCCAAGGATTTGACGCTGCCTCCTGTAAACCTGACCACGGTCCATCTGAAGGATGGACACGGAGCTGAGTGCAGTCCGACCGTGGCCTCTGCAGACACTGTGCTCTTTCAGTTCGCAGTCACTGAGTGTGGAACTACTCAGCGGGTAGGTATTGTGGACTGGGAGCCCCACCAATGGCTGTCAGTCGGGTGAGACGGTGTCTAAAGGGTAATGTGGGCCTTAAAGGCAATACATGTGATAGACAATAAGGGAATGGCAGACTTGCTCAATATCTTTACAACCTGAAAATGGAACTAAGGGGCACTAAAGTTCTATAACTTAAGGAACAGGAGTAGGCCCTACCGCCCCTCGAGCCTGCTCTGTCATTTAATATGGTCATGGCTAATCTGATAATGGTCTCTGGTGCACTTCCCTGCCCGCTCCCCATAAACCCCTTCTTGCCTTATCGGTGAAGAAACTGTACTTCTGCCTGTGAATTAATTCAATGTTCCAGCTTCCACAGATCTGAGGCAGCGAATGCCATAGATTCACAACCCTCAGAAGAAATTCCTCCTCATCTCAGTTTTAAATTGGTGACTTCTAAGAGTATGCCCCAGGTTTTCATATCCCCTCAGTGGAAGCATGCACCTTTTCTAGCTCCCTCATAATCTTACACGGTTTGACAAGATTACCTCATTCATCTGCATTCTCATGAGTAGAGGCCCAACCTACTCCACCTGTCATAATTCAACTCTCTCAACTCTGAAATCAACCGAGTGAACCTTCTCTGAAATGCCTCCAAAGCATGTCCTTTTCTGAATATGGAAAAACAAAACTGTATGCAGTATTCCAGGTGTGACCTCACTAATACCCTGTCTCACTAGAAAGAATTCCATGCTTTTATACTCTATTCCCTTTGCAATAAAGGCCAATATTCCATTGGCCTTCTGATCATTTGCTGTACCTGCATACTATTCTGTGTTTCATGCACCAGTACACCCAGGTCCTGCTGTACTGCAACACTTTGCAATTTTTCATTTTAAACAACTTGATATTGGATTTGTTTCTGATCAAATGCATGACCTCACACTTTCCAACATTATACTCCATCTGCCCAATGTTTGCCCATTCTAAGCCTGTTTCTTTTTGCAGATTTTTGTCCTGCACATGTGTTCCTGCCATCTTTGTATCGTCAGCAATCTTGGCTGTTCCATTTGGTCCCTTTCAAGTTAATATGGATTGTAAATATTTGGGGTCATGGCACTGATTCCTGTGGCACCTCACTAGTTAATGATTGCCAACTTGATGATGATCCATTTATCCCGACTCTGTCTTCTGTTCGTTTGCCAATCCTCTATCCATGCTAATATGGTATTGCCAACCCTGTGAACTTTTATCTTGTGCACTAACTATTTATGTGGCACCTTGTCAAATACCTTCTGCAAGTCCAAATACACCACATCCACTGGCTCCCCTTTATCCACCCTGTTCGTTACATCAAAGAATTCGAGAAAATTTGTCAAACATGACTGTCCCTTCATAAATCTATGCTGACTCTGCCTGACAGAATTATTTTTTTCCCAATGTCCTGCTGCTTCTTTAATAATGGGGAAAATGTTGGAGCCCAATCACATGTTAGGCTAACTGCTCTATTTTCCTACTTTTTGTCTGCCTCCTCTAAAATAAGAGTTACATTTGCAGCTTTCCAAACTACTGGGACTGCCCCAGAATCCAGGGAATTTTGGTAAATTACAAACAATGCATTCACTATCTCAGCCACTAATTCTCAAGACGGTATGATGCAAGCCGTCAGGTCCAGGTGATTTATCTGCCTTTAGTCCCATTATTTATCAGAGTACCACCTTTTGTGATCTGTTTCCCCACCCTCTGCCACATAGCGCCTTGACTATTCACTCTTGGGATATTTTTAGTGTCCTCGACTGTAAAGACTGATACAGAATATTCAGTTTCTGCTATCTCCATGTTCCCCCATCACCATTAATTCCCTGGTCTCTTCCTCCCTAAGGGACTAACATTTACTTTAGCCACCCTTTTCCTTTTTAAAGAAACTCTTGCTCTCTTTGTATACTTCATGCTAGTTAACTTTCATAGTCTATCTTCCCTTTCTCTGTTGTTTTTTTGCTGGCTTTTTAAAAGCTTCTCAGTCTTCTCACCCACTACTTTTGGCCAGTGTACCTTTTATTTTAATTGAATACCATCCTTTTAGTTGGCCACGGATGGCTATCTTTTCTCATACCTTTCCGTCTCACTGGAATATATTCTGTTAAGAAATCTGCTTAAATGTATGCCACTGTTCATCAACCATCCTACACATTAATCTATTTTCCCAGTCCACTTTAGTCAACTCTGCCCTTGTACCTTCATAGTCTCCTTTTTTATTTAAGCTTGGTATGCTGGATACAGATCCCACTTTCTCTCCCTCCATCTGAATTACAAATTCAGATCATGCTATGATCACTCATTTCAAGGAGTTCCTTTACTAGGAGATTTTGTTAATTCTGTAATTACAAAAGGACCAATTCTAAGATACCTGCCCCCTGGTTGGTTTTGTTACATACTGCTCAAGGAACCTGTCCCTTATGCATTCTATGAACTTTCCTTAAGGCTACCCTGATGTAGTTGCATTGATGGGTTAGGATGAGGAAAGTTTCTCTCCGGTGGAGTCCTGATCCAGGGGGCATAACAAAAATAGAGCTCGGTCGGTCAGTGATGTCAGGAAGCACGTCACAAGCTTGGTGGGAATCTGGAACTCGGCTCCGAAATCGCTGAGGCTTGGTCCATTAAATTTCCTAACTGATTTGAGAATTTCTTGGGCTTGGGTATTAAGGGCTACAGAACCAAGCTAATTGGATAGTTAGTCAGCCATGATGTAACTGGGAGGTGGAACACTGTCAAGTGGTTGAATGGCCTACTACTGGCCCTCTGTACTGATGGTCTTCTGTCTCTTGTAGCTAGACGGGGTGAACGCCATGTATGAAACGGATGTGTTGGGTCAGTTTGAGATCTTGGATGGAGCTTTGGGATCGGTGACCCGGGACAGCCCCTTCAGGTGAGAATGGGAGCACATTGAGTGGGGAGAGAAGGTGAGGAGCTGAATTATCCAGCCGTGTCCGTTCTCTTGCAGGCTCCATGTCCAGTGCAGTTACAAGGGAAGCCAGGAGTCGGAACTGCAGGTGAAGCCCCGAGTTTACACCCTTTCTCCACCACTGCCTGCCACTGAGGCCGGGATCCTGGTTCTGGAGCTGAGAATAGCACGAGGTAGCGAGTGCTGCTGATGGCTAGTGTCCAACTTCAGGCTCTCTGCAAATAGTGCCGGTCTTAATTTTTCTCTTTTCAGATGGTGGCTACCGGAGCTGGTACGTGGCCAGTGACTACCCGATCCTGAGTGTGCTCCGGGACCCCGTGTTTGTGGAGGTTCGTGTCCTGAACCGGAACGATCCGTCCCTTGTGCTGGTGCTCAATTCTTGCTGGGCAACTCCCACCCTCGAGCCGTATTCCGGGCTCCGATGGGAACTCTTGGTGGGCAGGTAAGGCAGTGAGTGAGGGAGCTTGGGGCAGGCTGGGGATTGGGGAGAGGGCGACATGGACTGTGTAGGATCGAACGGGGCAATATTACAAATCTGAAGTCAGGGTTAATTGGTTTAAATGTTCTTTAGTTTCTTTATCTAGTCTAATCTCGGGACTATCGATTGATGTACCGCTATAAGCCTCGCTCTCTCCCAGGTGCCCCCCTCCCCATATAACTCCCTCTTTCTCTGTTCCAGGTGCCCATTTGTGGGCGACAATTACAAAACCCTCCACCTCCCGGTAGATGCCGCTTCCAATTTGCGGTTCCCAACTCACCATAACCGGTTTGTAGTCAGCACTTTCGCTTTCTGGGACCGAGTTTCGGGCCGTGATCTGACCGGGGAGGTGAGTTTCCTTCAGTGTCTCTCTCTGTCACTTAGTTGAACTTGTTCCTGGGGTCTCGCTAACAGTCAGGCAACCCCTGTTGACCCTTTGAATGTAGAAGCATTAATCTCCTGACTGGGAGCTGTGGGACTGACCAGACCGCTCTGTCTCTTTCCAGGTTTACTTCCACTGCAGTGCTGAGGTTTGCTACCCATCCACCCGAGAGAACTGCACGGCTCCCTGCAGCCCCAGTAAGTACCTGGAATCTGACTGGAAATTGAACCCTGATGGGGAGTGCTGGGCGAGGGTCATTTGGACACAGTCCTTCAGCAAGGGCCCGACAGTGGGCACAGGAGGAGTGTCGTGAATCTGCCGCCTCTGAACTGTTCACCAGTTAGTTTACAGCAGAATAGCAATCTGGCTCAGTGGGTCTGATCACATCGTGCCCTGGGTCTGAGTGGAATCCACCACTGGGGTTGGGAACAGAGAAACAAAAGAAAAATAGGTGCAGGTGTGGCCCATTCGGCCCTTCGAGCCTGCACCTCAATTCAATAAGATCATGGCTGATCATTCACCTCTACCACTTTCCTGCTTTCTCTCCATACCACTTGATCCCTTTAGCTGTAAGGGCTACATCTAACTCCCTCTTGAATATAAGCAATGAACTGGCATCAACTCTCTGTGGTAGGGAATTCCACAGGTTAACAACTGAGTGAGGTTTTGCTTCATCTCAATCCTAAAATGGCTTGCCGCTTATCCTTCAACTGTCCCCTGGTTCTGGACTTCCCCAACATCGGCAACATTATTCCTGCATCTAATCTGTCCAGTCCCATAAGAATTTTGTTTGAGATCCCTTAATTCTTGTAAACTCCAGTGAATACAGGCCCAGTCAATCCAATCTTTTCAGTGCTGCCATCCTGGAAATCAGTCTGGTGAACCTTTGCTGCACTCTCTCAATAGCAGACTAGGAGACCAAAACTGAACACAATATTCCAGGTGAGGCCTCACCAAGGCCCTGTACAACTTCAGTAAGACGTCCCTGCTGCTATACTCAACACCCTAGCTATGAAGGCCAACATAGCATTTGCTGCCTTGACTGCCTGCTGTACATGCATGCCAACTTTCAATGACTGATGTATCATGACACCCAGGTCTTGCACCTCCCCTTTCCCTAATCTGCTGCCATTCAGATAATCTGTTTTCATGTTTTTGCCCCCAAAGTGGATAAACTCACATTTATCATTATCCTGCATTTGCCCACTCAACCTGTCCAAGTCACCTGCAACATTTTAGCGTCCTTCTCAGCTCACACCGCCACCCAGCTTAGTGTCATCTGCAAACTTGGAGATATTACCAATCTCGTGTGGGACCTTGTCAAAAGCCTTTTGAAAGTCCAAGTACAACACATCCACTGGTTCTCCCTTGTCCACTCTACTAGTTACATCCTCAATATTCCAGAAGATTTGTGAAGCATGATTTCTTTCATAAATCTATGCTGACTTGGACCAATCCATCACTGCTTTCCAAATGTGCTGTTTCATTTTTAATAATTGATTCCAACATTTTCCCCACTAATGTCAGGTTAACTGTCTATAATTCCGTTTTCTATCCCTGTGATGTTCCATTAGCTACCTTACAGTCCATAGGAACTGATCCAGAGTCGATAGACTGTTGGAAAATGATCACCGGTGCATCCACTATTTCTACGGCTACTTCAATAAATACTGAGATGCAGACTCATGCCCTGGGGGTTTATCTGCTTCAATCCCATCAATTTTCTGCCAAATAAGTATTTCCTTCTGTTCCTCCTCACTACACCCTCAGTCCCCTAGTATTTCCAGAAGATTATTTTCTTTGGTTCTGTTTTCACAAAGGATTTGTTTAACTGGTCTGCTATTTCTTTGTTCCACATTATAAATTCCTGAATCTGACTGCAAGGGACCTATGTCACTATTCTTTCTCTTCACATCTATAGAAGCTTTTGCAGTCAATTATGTTCCCAGCAAGCTTCTGCTCATACTCTATTTCCCCCTTCTAATTAAACCCTCTGTTGTCCTCTGCTGCATTACAAAATTCTCCAGTCCTCGGGTTTGCTGCTTTTCTCGCCAATGTATGCCTTTAATTTGGATTTAACACTATCTTTAATTGCCCTTGTTAGTGATGGTTGAGCCACCTTCCCTATTTTATCTTTACTCAACAGGGATGTACAATTGAAGTTCATCCATGTGATCTTTGTTTGCCATTGCCTATCCGCCATCAACCCTTTAAGTATCGCTCGCCAGTCTATTCTAGCCAATTCACATCTCATACCATCGAAGTTACCGTTCCTTAAGTTCAAGACCCTTGTCTCTGTATTAACTGTCACTCCATCTTAATGAAGTCTACCATATGCTCACCCTTTTCCAAGGGGCCTCACCAAGATTGCTAATTAGTCCTTTCTCATTACACATCACCCAGTCTTGGATGGGCAGCCCTCTAGTTGGTTTCTCAACATATTGGTCGAGAAAACCATCCCTAATACACTCCAGAAATCTTCCACCACCGCCTTGCTACCAGTTTGGTTATCCCAATCTATATGTAGATTTTTATTGCACATCCCTAATTTCTTTGATGTTGCTCCCAACCCCTCTACTACTGTTTGGTCTGTACACAATCCCACTCATTTTCTGCCGTATTCTGTAGCTCCATCCATACTGATTCCACATCATCCAAGCTAATGTCCTTCCATATTATTGCATTAATTTCCTCTTTAACCAGCAACGCCACCCCTCCTCCTTTTCCTTTGTCTATCCTTCCTGGATGTTGAGGTCCTGACCAGCATCCTGCTGCAACCAGGAGTTCCAGGGTGGGACTGAACCGATATCTGGGGGTGGGGGAGACCCGCCCCAGTGTGGATATCCTGTAACAGCTGGTCAAATTAGTGCTTAAATCTAATCCTTCCCCAGGATATCTGGCCATTACACGGTCAGTGACGGCAAACTTTGCTCGGTTGAAAATGGTCTTTCTTGGAATAGGGACTGAATCTTAGTCAGAGTGAACTGTATTTAATTAAAGTCTAATCTCGAGGTTTTTCGCATTTGGCCATCGGTTTGAATATTTGATTGGGGGCTTCAGGCAGCTGAACATTGAACTATCCACCTTGAGATCTTGTCTCTTTCCCTTGTCCCCCCCAGAGAGGCGAAGAAGTGCTGATTCACGGCCTGGGGACTTGGTGACCGCTGAAGGACCCATCATTTTCCTGGAAGATGAGCAGAGACTGGCTGCGGGGATCCCCCAGGAAGAGAAAGGTAAAGGAGGACCCTCTAACTGTGTGCAGTGATGCAGTAACTGGTGCCCATCTAACCCTGGCTTCTCCCCTCAGATACTGCTGCTGATTCCCCCTCCCGTGTCCTTCCTGGAGTAGCGGTTGGGGTAGCGCTGCTCTCCATGGCCCTGTTGGTCGGGACTGTTGCCATGTGGAAAATGGACCACCGCCGCAGGGTGGACTCCGAGTGCAGCTCTATGGAACTGTAGATGTGTCTGTTGGATAATAAACTCCTGTTATAGATGAGCCCTGGTGTCGTGTTCTTTCGAATGCTGGCTGGATTTTACTGTCCTCGGTGAGTTAATTTGTTTTGTTTGTGCTGCTTCTGTTGGGTCCCCACCAGCCAAGTTCAGGGCCAGGCTGGTGTGGGTTTGTAATAAATGTAGCGGGAGGGACCAGCACGGTTGCGGTGAACTGTGTTCCTTGTGGAGGGGCTCGGGCCCGTGTCTCTGCCATTGCCATTTCAATGGGGCCATGGAGACATGGTTTGACAAGCCTGGCGAGTGGTGTTGGGCTGTCGCCTCCCGCACCCCCTGAACATTAGTGGCTGTCTCCGGCTATTGAACCTTCAGTTATCACTGAGCTGCCGGCTGCTTCATGCTGCCGGAGTAACGCCTGTCTAGAGCTTGTTCCCGCTGTGACTGGGTTGCTGAAGATAAATGGTTGGAGATCCCCGCCCTGTCTAGGACCTAATCTCCGTGAGCTGGTCTGCAGGGAGCGGGAGGTGTCTTCCACGAGGAGCATCAGCTCCCACATGCACTGGATTTGCTCTCTCCTTGCTGGAGGCATGTCAGATGTTCAGAGATGACATGATCTGTAATAGGAGCCGGGCAGAGCTGCAGTTCTCCAGGGTCCCCGTGTCTCGCCGATTAGTTAAATGTGACTGGGACCCACAGGAATGATGTGCATTGAGGATTTCAATCCAAGATCCCTGGACTGGACAAAATTATCCAGACGGAGTGTCCCGGATACTGGGTAAAATGGGTCAGGGTGGGAATGGTGACGTAATACAGAATATTGGAATCGTAGAATACGACACGAAGCCATTCTGTCCATATGTGCCGGTTGTTATCCAGCCTAATTCCAGCTCTAGGTCCGTAGCACTAGGTTTCGGCTGAGTGCACATCCAAGTACTTTGAAAATGTGATGAGGGTTTCTGAAATCATTCATGTATTCCACAAAGCAAAGGAGCGAGAACTGGGCCCTGTAGAACCCCACTGGAAGCAGCCATCCAGTCTCCAACTCTCCTCCATTACCCTTTGCTTCCTTCCACTTAGCCAATTTTAGATCCAATTTGCCACACTCCAATGGATCCCATGGGATTTTACTTTGTCCATCTGGGACAATTCCGCACACCTTGCTTAAAATCCATGCATCAAATGTACACTCATTAACCATCCCTGTTACCTCAAAGATCTCCAACATAGTCAAACATTACCTTCCCTTCTCAAATCCATGATGACTGACATTGTGTTGGGGAAATTGATGGGATTGAAGGCCGATAAATCCCCAGGGCCTGATGGACTGCATCCCAGAGTACTTAAGGAGGTGGCCTTGGAAATAGTGGATGCGTTGACAGTCATTTTCCAACATTCCATTGACTCTGGATCAGTTCCTATGGAGTGGAGGGTAGCCAATGTAACCCCACTTTTTAAAAAAGGAGGGAGAGAGAAAACAGGGAATTATAGACCGGTCAGCCTGACATCGGTAGTGGGTAAAATGATGGAATCAATTATTAAGGATGTCATAGCAGTGCATTTGGAAAGAGGTGACATGATAGGTCCAAGTCAGCATGGATTTGTGAAAGGGAAATCATGCTTGACAAATCTTCTGGAATTTTTTGAGGATGTTTCCAGTAGAGTGGATAAGGGAGAACCAGTTGATGTGGTATATTTGGACTTTCAGAAGGCGTTCGACAAGGTCCCACACAAGAGATTGATGTGCAAAGTTAGAGCACATGGGATTGGGGGTAGTGTACTGACATGGATTGAGAACTGGTTGTCAGACAGGAAGCAAAGAGTAGGAGTAAATGGGTACTTTTCAGAATGGCAGGCAGTGACTAGTGGGGTACCGCAAGGTTCTGTGCTGGGGCCCCAGCTGTTTACACTGTACATTAATGATTTAGATGAGGGGATTAAATGTAGTATCTCCAAATTTGCGGATGACACTAAGTTGGGTGGCAGTGTGAGCTGCGAGGAGGATGCTGTGAGGCTGCAGAGCGACTTGGATAGGTTAGGTGAGTGGGCAAATGCATGGCAGATGAAGTATAATGTGGATAAAAGTGAGGTTATCCACCTTGGTGGTAAAAACAGAGACAGACTATTATCTGAATGGTGACAGATTAGGAAAAGGGGAGGTGCAAAGAGACCTGGGTGTCATGGTACATCAGTCATTGAAGGTTGGCATGCAGGTGCAGCAGGCGGTTAAGAAAGCAAATGGCATGTTGGCCTTCATAGCAAGGGGATTTGAGTACAGGGGCAGGGAGGTGTTGCTACAGTTGTACAGGGCATTGGTGAGGCCACACCTGGAGTATTGTGTACAGTTTTGGTCTCCTAACCTGAGGAAGGACATTCTTGCTATTGAGGGAGTGCAGCGAAGGTTCACCAGACTGATTCCTGGGATGGCGGGACTGACCTATCAAGAAAGACTGGATCAACTGGGCTTGTATTCACTGGAGTTCAGAAGAATGAGGGGACCTCATAGAAACATATAAAATTCTGACTGGGTTAGAGAGGTTAGATGCAGGAAGAATGTTCCCAATGTTGGGGAAGTCCAGAACCAGGGGTCACAGTCTAAGGATAAGGGGTAAGCCATTTAGGACCGAGCTGCAGAGGAACTTCTTCACCCAGAGAGTGGTGAACCTGTGGAATTCTCTACCACAGAAACTTGTTGAGGCCAATTCACTAAATATATTCAAAAAGGAGTTAGATGAGGTCCTTACTGCTAGGGGGATCAAGGGGTATGGCGAGAAAGCAGGAATGGGGTACTGAAGTTGAATGTTCAGCCATGAACTCATTGAATGGCGGTGCAGGCTAGAAGGGCCGAATGGCCTACTCCTGCACCTATTTTCTATGTTTCTATATGTTTCTATTGCTAGATTAGTATTTCAAACTGAAGGTTTATAAAATCCCGCAGTATTGATTCCAGTCATTTGGCCACCACCGAGATTAAACTGTCCTGTAACTGCCAGCACCTGCAGTATTTTGCTTTTGTATTAGTGTTTCATTCACTGCCACTTCTCTTCCAGGTATGCCCACCTTGAAGTTCTGCTCTTCGACAGGATTTCTGTTTCATCTTTGCAATCTGTTTTCCTTATGTTTAAGTATCTGCCAAGACTTTCATTCACAGCTACATCTCTTCTCATTAACTGTCTCTGTCTCAGACTGAAAAACAAGGATATACAATTAGGCCAAAATTAGACCTGGAGGTTTTTAAAAGCCAGCAGAGAATGATTAAGGGAAAACAGTCTATGAATGTAAACTAGCACAAAATTCAAAAACAGCAAGTGTTTCTATAGGTATATAAAAAGGAAAAGCGTGGTTAAAGTAACTGTTTGTCCCTTGAGGACGAGACCGGAGCATTAGTAAGGGGTAACATGGAGATGGCAGAACATCTATACAGGTATTTTGTATCCGTTTTTACAGTCGAGGACACTAACAATATTTCGACAGTAGATATTCAAGGGGCTGTGGAGGTGGGGGTAGACTTAACATAATCACTAAGTAAGTGGTACTCAGCAAGATAATGGGACTAAAGGCAGATAAATCCCTTGAATCTGATGGCTTGCATCCTAGTGTCTTAAGAGAAGTAGCGGCAGGGATTGTGGCTGCGTTGGTTGTAATTTACCAAAATTCCCTGGATTCTGGGGAGCTTGCAGCAGATTAGAAATCTGCAAATGTAAAGCGGCTATTTTTTTTTTAAAAGGGAGGCAGACAAAAAGCAGGATACTATAAACCAGTTATCCTCCTCTTGATTGGGAAAATGGTCGAGTCCATTTATTAAAGTAGCAGGACATTTGGAAAAGCAAAATTCAGGCAGAGTTAGCATGAATTTATGAAGGGGAAGTCATGTTCGGAAAGAAATTACTGGAGTTCTTTGAGGATGTAACGAACAGGGTGGATAAAGGGCAACTAGTGGATGTGATGTATTTGGACTTCCAGAAGGCATTTGTCAAGGTGCCACAAAAGGTTACTGCACAAGATAAAAGTTCACGGGGTTGGGTGTAATATATTAGCATGGATAGAGGATTGGCTAATTGATTCGGGATAAATGGTTCATTCTCTGGTTGGCAACCAGTAACTAGTGGGGTGCTGCAGGATCAGTGCTGGGAGCCCAAATATTTACAATCTAGCTTAATGACTGAAGAATGGACTGAGTGTAATGAAGCCAAGATGGGAGGAAAAGCAAAGTGTGAGGAGGACACACATCTGCAAAAGGACCGAGACAGGCGAAGAAAGTGGGCAGGTGGCGAATAAGTGTGAGGTCATGCACTTGGGCAGAAGAAAAATCAAAGAGCAAGTTAATTAAATGAAGATTGCAAAGTGCCGCAGTCCAGCGGGACCTGGGGGTTCATTGTGCATGAAACACAAGGATAGTATGCAGGTACAGCAAGTGATCAGGAAGGCCAATGGTACCTTGATCTTTATTCCAAAGGGGATGGAGTATAAAAGCAGGGAAGACTTGCTATAGTTATATAGGGTATTGGTGAGACCACACCTGGAATACTGCATGCAGTTTTAGTTTCCATATTTATGAAGTTATATACTTGCTTTTGGCAGCAGTTCAGAGAAGGTTCACTAGGTTGATTGCGTGGGTGGATTATGAGGAAAGGTTGAATAGGTTGGGCTTCTACTGGTTGGGATTCAGAAGAATGATGTGATCTTATTGAAACATATAAGATTGAGGTGGCTTGGCAAGGTGGATGCAACGAGGATGCTTCCACAGATGGGAAAGAATATAACTGGAGGGCACGATCTTAAAATAAGGGACTGCCCATTTAAAACATGAGGAAAAATTTCTCAGGGTTGTAAATCTGCAGAATTCGCTGCCTCAGCTGTGAAAGCTAGGACATTGTCTATTTCTGTCTTAAATAAGGGAATAAGAGGTTATAGGGAGTGGGTGGGAAAGTAGAGCTGAGTCCATAAACTGATCAGCCATGTTATTGAATGCTGGAAAAGGCTCCAGGGGCTGTATGTCCTGTACTGTTCCTATCCACGTGGATTCCACCCTTCATGTTTTGGATCCACCCAGGATTAGTCATCTGATATTCAACATTCCTCCAACCACTGCTCTTGCCAGATCCTAGGATCCACGCCACATGCCCACACTCTCCCTCTCTTCAGCAGCACTGACTCACTATCTGTAAGCTGTCCTGGTCCACAGTTCCATTTCATCCTTTGCCTTGTCCAACGCTTTAACTAAATAACATGCTTCCTTCCTTTCAGGTGTCAAGGATCATAAACTTCAACAACTCATGAACACCACCGCCACCCCACCCCCGAAAACGTCTTTCTCTCTTCCGCCCCACCTCCACACTTCCCTCTGATCCTTTCCCTTCTGCCAATCTCAACCTCTGCTGTACATTCATTATCCCCCTCTCTGACCCCGAACAATAAGTCCTCAGCAAAGGCTTGAGCTTCATGCCCCTACGCCCCAACATCAATGAATTATGAGCTCTGCATGATGCTGAGCTCTTTTTCCGCCAACTTTGCCTCCATGCCCATTTCTTCGACCAGGAGTCTTCCCCCACACAGCTGATCCTTTCTCCAGTGTTCAGAATTCTGTCTACCTGGACATCTCCCTCTGGCCTCTTACCCTCTGTAGACCTCTTCATTGCTAACTGCGGACGGGGTATCTCAATTTCTCTGCTCCCCTCACTCACTCTAAACTACCTCCCTCTGAACTTGCAGTATTCCGCTCGCTCAGATCTAACCCCAACCTTGTCATCAAACCTGTTGACAAGAGTGGCGCTGTTGTTTGGCGAACTGACATCTACTTTACAGAGGCTGATCGCCAACTCTGACATCTCCTCCGACCTCTCCCTGGACCATGACCCCACCACTGAACCTCAAGCCGCCATTTCCTTGACTGTCACTGACCTTATCTCCTGGAGATCTTCCCTCCACAGCTACCCTCAGAATTCCCTAACCCTGTGCTTCTTCCTCCTTCCCAACATCCACAAGGGCTGCCTTGGTCGACCCATTGTTTCAGCCTGTTCTTGCCCCACAGAATTATATATTATCGATTGTTTGTTTTTTTACTCCTTGTCCACGCTTTTTCCACCTACATGGGTGACTCCTCCGAAACCCTCCATCACCAAGTTTCCAGTTTCCTGGTACCAACCGTCTCCTTTTCACCATGTACGTCCAATCCCTCTACACTTCCATCCCTCACCAGGATGACCTGAGGGCGCTCCGCTTCTTCCTCGAGCAGAGGCCCAATATAGAAAATAGGTGCAGGAGTGGCCATTCGGCCCCTGAGCCTGCACCGCCATTCAATAAGATCATGGCTGATCAGTCCTTCAGTACCCCTCTCCTGCTTTCTCTCTATACCCCTTGATCCCTTTAGCTGTAAGGGCCACATCTAACTCTCGCTTAAATATATCTAATTAACTGGCATCAACAACTCTTTGCGGCAGGGAATTCCACAGGTTAACAACTCTGAAGAAGTTTCTCCTGAGCTCAGTCCTAAATGGCGTACCCGTTATCCTAAAACTTTGTCCCCTGGCTCTGGACTTCCTCAACATTGGGAACATTCTACCCGCATCGAACATGTCCAGTCCCATCAGAATCTTATACGTTTCTATGACATCCCCTCTCAGTCTTCTAAACTTCAGTGAATAAAGGCCCAGAGGATCCAGTCTCTCCTCATGACAGTCCAGCCATCTCTGGAATCAGTCTGGTGAACCTTCATTACTCCCTCAATAGCAAAAACGTCCTTACTCAGATTAGGAGACCCAAACTGAACACCATATTCCAGGTGAGGCCGCACTAAGGCCCTGTACAACTGCAGTAAGACCTCCCTGCTCCTATACTCATCCCCTAGCTATAAAGGCTAACATACCATTTGACTGCTTTACCGCATGCTGAACCTGCATGCACAATTTCAGTGACTGATGAACCATGACACCCAGATCTCATTGCACCTCCCCTTTTTTCTAATCTGCCTTCATGTTTTCCCTTCCAAAATTGGTAACCTCACATGTATCCACATTTTATTGCATCTGCCATGCATTTGCCCACTCAAATAACCTGTCCAATTCACCCTGCAGCCTTTAGCGTCTTCCTCACAGTAAACTGGGAGATATTACATTCATTTTCTTCATCTAAATCGTTAATGTATATTGAAAGAGCTGGAGTCCAACTCATCACTGCCTGCCATTCTGAAAAGGACCCGTTTATCCCGACTCTCTGCTTCCTGTCTGTCAAACAGTTCTCTATCCATGTCGGTACATTATCCCCAATACCATGTGCTTTAATTTTGCACACCAATCCTTGTGTGGGACCTTGTCAAAAGCCTTTTGAAAGTCCAAGTACACCACATCCATGGTTCTCCCTTGTCCACTCTGCTAGTTACATCCTCACAAAATTCCAGAAGATTTGTGAAGTATGATTTCCCTTTCATAAATCCATGCTGACTTGGTCCGATCCTGTCACTGCTTTCCAAATGCGCTGCTATTTCATAATGATTGATTCCAACATTTTCCCCACTACTGATATCAGGCTCACCAGTCTATAATTACCTGTTTTCGCGCTCCCTCTTTTTAAAAAATGGTGTTACATTAGCTGCCCTCCAGTCCATTGGAATTGATCGAGTCGATAGACTGTTGGAAATTGATCACCAATGCATACACTATTTCTAGGGCCACTTAGTCTGCATCACAGAGTAATTATCAGGCCCCGAGGATTTATCAGCCTTCAATCCCATCAATTTCCCAAACACAATTTCCTGCCTAATAAGGAAATCCTTCAGTTCCTCCTTCTCACTTGACCTACTGTCCCTTAGAACATTCGGAAGGTTATTTGTCTTCCTTCGTGAAGACAGAACTGAAGTGTTGGTTCAATTGGTCTGCCATTTCTTTGTTCCCCATTATAATTTCACCTGAATCTGACAGCAAGGAACATACGTTTGTCATCACTAATCTTTTTCTCTTCACATATTTATAGAAGCTTTTGCAGTCAGTATGTTCCCTGCAAGCTTCCTCTCGTACTCTATTTTCCCCCTCGTTAATTAAACTCTTAGTCCTCCTCTGTTGAATTCTAAGTTTCTCCCAGTCCTCAGGTTTGTTGCTTTTTCTAGCCAATTTATATGCCTCTTCCTTGGCTTTAACACTATCCTTACTTTCCTTTGTTATAGAAACATAGAAAATAGGTGCAGGAGTAGGCCATTCGGCCATCCTTCAGCATGATCCCACCAAAATCCTATCTTCTCCTCCCCTCACCTCAGCATTTGGAAGGGACCACTCCCTCCGTGACAGCCTGGTCCATTCTGCAGTCACCCCCAGCAACACCCCCTCGTCCCACGGCAACTTTCTGTGCCAGCGCAGGAGATGCAACACCTGCCCTTTACCTTCTCCATTCCCACTATCCAAGTCCCCAAATAATCCTGGAAGGTGAAACAGCGATTTATTTAGTAAACTGAGTAGGCTGCTCACGATGTGGGGGTCTCTATTTTTGGGAGATCAAGCGTAGATTGGGTGACCACTTTGCTGAACACCACCATTCAGTCCATAATTTGTGATGGGGCTTCCTATTACTTTAATTCTCTGCTCCACTCCCACTCTGACCTCTCCGGCCTCGGTCTCCTAAACTGTTCGCATGAAGTTGAATGCAAGCTCGAGGAACAGCACCTCATCTTTAGTTTAGGCACTTTACAATGTTCTGGACTCAACATCAATTTCAGAGCATAGCCACTGTCAATCTTTGGCTCACTTTCTTCCCCCCAGAATCTGTTGCTTTTTTCTCCTTGTCTCTAATGGCCGGTGGTCATTATCCCGCCATTCACACCCTAACTTAACTAATGATTTTCTAACTTCTCCCCTTACCATTTCAATTTGACCCATCATCCCCTTTCTCATCTCTCCTATCTTTCACTGATCACAGACCTTCCCTTTTGTTCTTTATTCCCCTCCCCCTTTCAGTGCTTGTTAAGAATCTGTTCTTTGCGAACACACTCCAGTTCTGACGAAGGATCATTGTCTGATCAAGGATCATCGACCCAAAACTTAAAATCTGCGTTCTCTCCACAGACGCTGCCTGACCCGCTGAGATTTCCAATATTTTCTGTTTTTATTCAACATTGCAGCATCCGCAATATTTTTCTTGTGGTGTGCGACCTCTAATTGTCCAGTTTATCAAATCCTCCCTTTTTAAACAATGGTATCAAATCCTCCCTTTTTAAACAATGGTCCAACCTTAGCAATTCGCCTACCCTCCGGCACAATTCCTTTAGTCAGGGATGATTGGAAAATGATGCTCACAGCCTCTGCAATTTCCTTCGTGGCGAGCATCTCCATGGGCCACTGAATGTGGTGGGACAAGTATTATGATTGTGTAAAATACAAAAGGTTGTAAATCAGCTGCCCGGGGCTCCTGACTTGAACTCTGGTCCTAAAACACTGAGCCCCTCCCCTGTTGTCTCCGTATTTCAGACTCATCCTATTATTGACAAAACATTACTCTACTTAATCTCCTTTCGTGGTTTCTATAAACAAAATGCCCCAAGAGTGGCCTGACCTACACTCCCAATGGAAAACCTGCATCAACGCTAATTAAACAGTGAGTGCCTGTGTAAATGAAGGATTCCCTGCCATTGTGGAGGGTACAAGACACCAAGGCCGCAGACAGAAGCTGACCGATCGGGATTTACAGGCTTCGTTCGCTTGAGGTCATCTGCAGTACCCCCAGGGCTGTTTCAGTTTCTGCAGATCACTCTGGATGTTGATGGAATGGAGGAGGACATTCATTTCACAACATGCTGCTGTTTCGGCTCTCCAGCAATTGTGCAGCAGGAGCTCGGTGGGGTTGTACTGAGAAACCTGTTATACGTCCTTCGAGTATGGAGAGGGCGCTGGGCATTTCCAGACAATTCACCCCGTGTGCTGAGAGAGCTTCTGTTGTTTAAATGTTTATAGTGACACCGGGGAGTCAGTGAGTTTCCTGAAGAGCGAGGGAGATGAGGTTGAAGACCGTTTCCTCTGGAAAAGAAAGGTCTGGCTGGAAATCGTGAGTTTTCCCAGGAGCAGAGCATCCAATAATAATGCTCAGAATCTTCATCTGAATGTTCATCAATGCTCTGTCGAGGCTGCACCCTTGAATATATCTGTGATCCTAATTGCGGGCTTATAGTCTAGGTTCTATCCAGTAGACTAGCTCTCCAATATCAAAGGGTGATAACTTATCAGTTACCTGACGAGGCTGATAGTAAATTTTTGTCCTAATATATTAAGTCAAAATTACTAATCTCAACTGCAAATTTATAATCGAACTGGATTATGGTGAATCACTGTGTTATAATTGGACGGCCTAGCGAACTTACGGATTCGTTGGTAATAGAAATACTCAACTAATCTGACGCAATCCATGTAGGACACTTTGGCAAACCAAATAACGATCGATCCCTCCCAGACACTGCCTGTAGTGGGGAACGGGGTTGAACGTGGATGAGGTTAAGGATCCGTCTGTCCTTGATCAATATTCAGGTCAAGTTACCAATCCCACTGTTGTCGTTTGGTGTCTGCTGCCCCTATATATTGCCATTTCAGGTGCCTGATATATTGCAGAGGTGCTATGTTATAACATGTTTTCCCCTTCAATGAAACTGATGGTGGCCTTGACTGAGAAAGCACAACGAACTATCTCTGCCCTTATATAGTACCACTAGTAGTGGGACCCCCACCCTCAGTAATTGACCAGTATTGTTACTCGACCAGCCACACTAACTCTGGCTAGCAGTGCCGACGCTGGATAGTCTGACGAGTCTTTCACCCACTGACCGATCAAAGTCTCTCCAGGTACAACGCTCACACCAGGAGTGTGATGGAACACCCGCCTGGGTAGAATAAGCTGCGGCTTCAAAAACAATTGTTCAAAACTATCCAGCACAGGTGGGTTTGCTTGACACGCCCTGGGTTACCTATTCACTCCTCCATTACAGAAACAGCGTGGCTGCAGTATCCATGGTCTATACAGGGCACTGCAGCAACTCCCCAATGTAACTTCTTCAGCACTTCCCTCCTCTGCGACCTCCATCAGTGAAAGGACAAGTGCAGCAATGTTCCTAGGACACCAGTCCCTCCATGTCACACACAGCCCTGAATAAAACACATATAGCTGTTCCCTCATTGTCCCTGGGTCAATGTCTTGGAATTTCCTGCTGACCTGCAATACTGCAACACCATCACCACAAGGACTGCAGTGGTTCAAGGAGAAGGCCCATCACCCCCACCGGTCTCAGGGCAACTAGGGATGGGCAATAAATATAACTGTATCATCACTCAATGCTGACACCACAACAATCTATAGAGAAACGCAAGGTATTCTGTAACAGGCTTTATCTGGGCCTTCCTACAAGCAGCCTCTCCACCGATACCAGTTGTCAAGAAAGATATATTGCTCTAAATCAATTTCCAAGATCTCAGGTCCTATAACAGAAGCTGACATCTGTCCCATTCCTCACACAGCGGCCATGATTGAGAAACTAGGGGACATCATATGGCTCTAACGCTTATGAGAGTTCACTCGGAGTTGTCACTAAAGCACAGAACCTCAACTTTGTTGTGTTTGTCTTTGCCCGGACTCTACAAGTTTACTATAATTAATAAATCGCCATCCACCAACTCAGCAGTGAGGACGAGGCCGAGTTAATTCACTGTTGAGGGTTCTGCACGCGCCTGGCGCATCAGTCATCTGTTTCCCTTTCTGTGACACCTCACTCCTGACATTGTCTATCCAGCCCTTCCTTGGTCTTCCTCAGCTTCTTGCTCCATGTCGCTCTGTGTGCAGCATTCTTCATTCTTTGTATCCCGGAAACTTCTCGTGACCCAGCACTCTTCTCCCGATAATAATGTGCGGATAACTTTGCTTCATAAGCTCTCGACTTATTTAAATATAGCTATCCTTCCATATCCCTTTAAACATTCCAACAGCAGCTGACCCAAGTCCAATCCTTTTTTGTTGTCATCTTCACAACTCACAGTCACTGACACTAACCCACCGAGGTGTACAAACTGTTCCACCTGTTCAACTGCATCCCCTCTACTTGTAATCGCAACATCTTCCTGAGAATTCCCAAATTAAATGACTTTCATCTTTATTATGTTAATTGTTTATCGAACTTTTCTGCTGTCCAAGCAAAGCTTGTGAGCCTTATGCACTGGTAGAGTGCATGAGGGAGAACCAGTAGATGTGGTGCATTTGGACTTTCAAAAGGCTTTTGCCAAGGTCGCGCAAGAGATTAGTGTGCAAAGTTAAGGCACATGCTATTGGGGGTAATGTATTGACGTGCATAGAGAAAAGGTTGGCAGACAGCATGAGTGGGAAAAACGGGTCATTTTCAGAATGGCAGGTAGTGACGCGTGGGGTGTCCACAGGGTTCAGTGCTGGGACCGCAGCTATTTACAATATTCATTAATGATTTAGACGAAGGAATTTAATGTATTATCTCCAAGTTTGCAGATGACACTAAGCTGGGAGGCAGTGCGAGCTGCAAGGAAGATGCTAAGGGGCTGCAGGGGGACTTGGACAAGTTAGGTGAATGGGCAACTCATGGCAGATGCAATATAATGTGGATAAATGTGAGGTTATCCACTTCGGTGGCAAAAACAGGAAGGCAGCTGATTATCTGAGTGGTGACAGGTAAGTAAATGGGGGGGTGCAACGAGACCTGGGTGTCATGGAACATCAGTCATTGAAGTTAGGTATGCAGGTACAGCAAGCAGTAAAGAAAGCAAATGGCATGCTGGCCTTCATAGCGAGCGGGTTTGAGTATAGGAGCAGGGAGGACTTGCTGCAGTTATACAGGGCCTTGGTGAGACCACACCCTGAGTATTGTGTGCAGTTTTGGTCTCCTAATCTGAGGAAGGACATGCCTTCTATTGAGGGAGTGCAGCGAAGGTTCACCCGACTGATTTCCGGGATTGCAGGACTGACATATGAGGAAAGACTGGCTCGACTCGGCATATACTCACTGGAATTTAGTAGAATGAGAGGGGAATCTCATAGAAACGTGCAAAATTCTAATGGGCCTGGACACGTAAGATACACGAAGAATGTTCCCAATGTTGGGTAAGTTCAGAACCGGGGACTCAGTCCACGGATAAGGGGTAAGCCATTTTCGACCGAGATGAGGAGAAACTTTTTCACCCAGAGGACTGTGAAACTGTGGAATTCTCTGCCACAGAGAGTTGTTGAGTCCAGTTCGTTACATATATTCAAAAGGGAGTTAGATGTGGCCCTTACGGCTAAGGGGATCGGGGGTATGGAGAGAAGGCTGGGGTGGGGTACTGAGGTTGAATGATCAGCCATGATCATATTCAATGATGGTGCAGGATCGAAGGGCTGAATGGCCTGCTTTTGCACCTATTTTCTATGTTTCTATGAGCCAGTCAATGGTCAGCGAACTTGAGATTGTTTCAAACCTGGTCACCTGAGGTGATCCTCCAATATCACCTTTCAGTGCAAGGATCATTACAGCTTCCAGTACTGGATTACATATATCAGGTGACAATGTGCATCCTTATCTCAGCCCAACTGTTGGTCGAACCCATTCTATTTGTGTCATTCCACTCCAGCGCAAACAGCGACATCTGCTGGACGCTTTCTATCAGTTTCACAAGTTTCCCAGGAATACCGAACATCGTCAAGATATTCCAAATGCTTTCTCGCCTGACACTGTCAAAGGACAGCTATTTGATAGTTTTGTGAAGCGCCTTGCGACATTTTCGGACATAAGCGCTATATAAATACAAGTCGATACTGTAACGTGGATGTTGTGTAATATGTATTTCACCGGAACCTGTCTTGCTGCTCAGGGGAAATCATTGAGAATCTCCGGGGCACCAAATGACTGTAAACCATATAAAAGATTATTGGCACTAGGCCCAGGGGCCCATCCGTGCTCTGTGTGTGTTACAGTGACCGGGCTGGACAGGGTTACAGTCTTACATTTCAGAACGGACAGAGCACCAAACACATTCTGGCCACTGTTGGAATTCCAGGGCCCAGGGCTTACAACCTGGCTAGTATTAAAGACATTGTCATTTCCTGTTGACTGAGGATGAACCCCTCTGATTCTCAGAGCCTTTAACAGGAAGAGTTTGAACAGGGATCTGTCCACCACAGGGATCACATGGGAAACATCCCAGGAGATGGGTCTCTGGGGGTAGTTAGATAATATAACTATTCACCACATTCAGGTTATAAGTTGACTGCGGGATTAAAGGGAGGTGTGGAAACTGAATTGGCTCTCAGACAAACAGCAGAGAGTAGCGGTGAACAGATATTTATCGGACGGGAGGGTGGTATACAGTGCTGTCCTCCAGGTATCAGTATTGGAACCAGTGCTCTTTTGATATATATCAATGATCTGGCCTTGGGGCGACTGGGCATCATTTCAAAGTATGCAGATGGCAGCAAACTTAGAAATGCAGTAAACAGTGAGGAGGATAGTAATAGAAATCAGGAGTAGATTATCAGACTAGTGAAATGGGCAGACACATGGCAGATCACATTTACTGCAGAATAGTTTGCAGTGATGCATTTTAGAAGTAAAATGAGCAAAAATGAAGGAAATGGGAGAAGTTTAAAGGGACTGCAGGAAGAGAGAGAGCTGTGGGTTCACGGACACAAATCTTTGAAGTTAAACATTCAAACTGCACCCTTCGCTTTGTAACTAATGGAATAGAGAACGAAATCAAGGCAGTTATGGTAAACATTTATAAATCACGGATGCATATGTACTTGAAAAGGAGCACCTTGCAGGCTATGGGGAAATATCACTGGATTGGGATTAATTTGATCGCTCCTTCATAGAGAGGGCACAGACACAATGGTCCGAATGGCCTTCTGTGCTGTATCATTCGATGATCCCAGGAGATGGGGTCACTGAGAGGGGTTAGGAGTGGTGCTGAATCAATGTTCCCCAATGTGCATGGGATGGAAGCAGCCTCTCTCTGCACCGCAAGGTACCGAGTGTCTCATTGACACAAACAACACTATTATCATTTACAGTTATAGGTTTCTTTAGTTAATGAGACATGATATCTGAATTATATTAGTGCTGCCTCCATAAGAGGGGAACTTGAGGAGCTGTGCCGTTAAATGTCGATAATTGTCGATTTAAATTCAAACATCTGCACCGTTTTTAAAGAGGCACAAACAATAAACACCGTAACTTGACAAAAACAAATTAAAAAGAAACGAAACTAATTAAATTAAAATTTTAAACGCATCCTTCATGGAAGGACTCGCGGAGGGAGCTCTCCATTGGGCGCTTGGGGAACTGTCTCTCGACCCAGGGTCACATTTATTCGTTTATTGGAAACAGGCCCCATCTCCGTGTGAGCCGTGGGAATGCGGGTTGATGTTCGGGAGCCCGTGGGCCGCGGACTGAGCCTCAGGCTGATTGGGACATTCATTTACTGCGGGTTAAACAGCGCTGGGATAAAAAGGGGAAGTCGGCTTTACAGCCTCACTTACCTGGGAGGGTTCGCTTGTTATAATGGAGGGGCTGTGGATTCTGGGTTTGTTGTTTGTGGCAATCTGTTCATCTCAACCGCCCTCTCTCCTTCTCCCAGCCGATAAATGTTGGCTGTCTCCCAAATTCCGCCAAGACTGCGGTTTTCCGGGAATTGAAGGCAGTGAGTGTTTGGGGAGAGGCTGTTGCTTTGATTCCGGGAGCTGGGATGTGCCGCCGTGTTTCTATTCACTGGACAATCTGCCAGGTGGGTGTATTCTCGGGCCGTCTGTATTGTGGGCCAGCGCTTTCCAGAACCACCCGCAGTCCAGCTGCACTCGGGGATTCCCTGGACAGTATCCACTTCACCCTGTCCTGAAACATTAGGTTGAGTTTCAAACCTTTCCACTCCGGGAATAGAACTGAGGGTGGGTCTGGGACCCTCTCCACTCGGGGGATGGTGGGTTTGGGAGCTAGTACATCAGATACTGAGGGCAGCAGTTTGACCCTGGCCCAGTATCTGAACTTCTAACCATTCTGTTGCCGGATGTGACTTGAAAGTCGATGGTTAAATCCCGCCCTATGTAGTTGTCCATGATAGGAGGGCAGTGCGAAGGAGCCCAGCTTCCTACTGCCTCTGACCATTTACATTGCTTTCTATCGATGAGATCCGGGCCCCTTAAACACAACCAGACCAGTGATGAGCTGGAGCTGGTCAACGGGTTTCCATTAGACGGAGAATGGGACGGGATGGAAACCAGACGGTGGTCCTGACCTGGGTGGAGTTTCTCGCCCTCCCGGTAACCGTTCCCTTGCCACTCCCCGTGCAGCCACTAACCGCCTGTCATTGACCATCTTGCAGTATGCACCAAGGATGGGCGGGTCCTGATCGCCATCTCCAAGGATTTGACGCTGCCTCCTGTAAACCTGACCACGGTCCATCTGAAGGATGGACACGGAGCTGAGTGCAGTCCGACCGTGGCCTCTGCAGACACTGTGCTCTTTCAGTTCGCAGTCACTGAGTGTGGAACTACTCAGCGGGTAGGTATTGTGGGCTGGGAGCCCCACCAATGCCTGTCAGTCGGGTGAGACGGTGTCTAAAGGGTAATGTGGGCCTTAAAGGCAATACATGTGATAGATAATAAGGAAATGGCAGACTTGCTCAATGTCTTTGCAATCGGTCTTCACAGTAGAGGAAGAGGATACAGTACCAGAGATACTAGAAATAATAAATCAATGAGGAGCTTGCTGGATTTAATACCAGTCGAATACTGAGACGGAACAAATGTAGGTCTCCGGGACATGGTCTCCATCCCTTGGTATTAAAAGATGTAGGTGACGATATTGCTGGAAGTTTAGTTATGAACTTGCAAAACTCTTAATTTTGCAATTGTCTCCTTGGAGTAGCACATTGAAAATATAAACTTCAGGTTGGGGAAAGTGGAATCCGGAAACCAAAATCCGTGGTCTAATGTCTGTCGTGGGGATGTTGCTGGAATATATCGGGGCAGTGACTGAGCATCTGGGTGGATATGAACTGATGGTTTCTGGATCGGTCAGTGAAAGGCCAATCACATCTATCGCACCGACTTGCATTGGTTTCAGGACGTCACTGGCTGATACGGGCGTGTTTATGAATCTATGTATCTGCAGAAGTTGTTTGAGGTTCCAGAGAATTGACCAAGTGCCTTGAAGGCAACTTATTGACAAGGTTATGGAATTGGATAGCGGGTAAACATCACAAATGATATTGGAGATGTACTTCAAGTGTTAAGATATGACTCGTGCTTTTCCCTTGGGATCTATACTAGGAGGTGGGACTCTGCTTTACACTATATCACTGACTTGGATAAAAGAATAGTGGGCTGTATAATCCATGTTTGCTGTCAGCACTAAGTGAGGTGGCAGTGAGTTGTGTAGATGGGGGGGCTGAGGTTGCAGAGAGATGGGCATAGGTTAAGTAAGTGATCTCCCCTCTGGAAGAGATTTAAACAATGTGGGGCAGTGAGGTCATCCATTTTTGGGGCTAATGATCGATCAGTAATTTATAATGGTCAGCTTGGAATTGTGTGGGGATTTGGGATAGCAATCACTACAAGCCGCTGGGCAGCTGCAAACCATGATTGAATAGACTAATGGAATGTTCAGTATCTCCGGGTATGGAATAAAAAGTGGTTGGATAATGGGAGCTATAAAGTTCTAGTTAGACTGCATCAGTTCGGGGCAGCACACCTCGAAGGAGATATTGGCCTTGGAGGCGATGCAGTGCAGATTGACCAGAATGATCGCGGAGCTAAAAGGGTTAAATTGAGGACAAGTTCCATAGACTCGGCTTGTGTTCTCTCCAGGATAGAAGATTAAGGGGTGATCTAGGTGCTTTGATCGTGTAGGCCTGGAAAAGTTTATCTCCAGTGCACAGGTCACTACAAGGGGCATATCAATAAATAGAGCACGGCCGGTCGGTGATGTCAGGACGCACGTCACAAGCTTGGTGGGAATCTGGAACTGTCTCAAATAGCTGAGGCTAGGGCCATTCAATTTCCGAACTGAGATTTCCTTCTTTGGGAAGGGTATTAACGCTAACAGAACCAAGGCAATAGGATGGAGTTAGTCAGCCATGGTCTAATTGGAAGGCGGAACATTCTGGACGGACTGCATGGCCTACTCCTGTCCCTCTGTACTGATGGTCTTCTGTCTCTTGTCGCTGGACGGGGTGAATGCCGTGTATGAAACGGATGTGTTGGGTCAGTTTAAGACCTTGGATGGAGCTTTGGGATCGGTGACCCGGGACAGCACCTTCATGTGAGAATGGGAGCACATTGAGCAGGGAGAGAAGGTGAGGAGATGAATTCTCCAGCCGTGTCCGTTCTCTTGCAGGCTCCATGTCCAGTGCAGTTACAAGGGAAGCCAGGAGTCGGAACTGCAGGTGAAGCCCCGAGTTTACACCCTTTCTCCACCACTGCCTGCCACTGAGGCCGGGATCCTGGTTCTGGAGCTGAGAATAGCGAGAGGTAGGGAGTGCTGCTGATGGCTAGTGTCCAACTTCAGGCTCTCTGCAAATAGTGCCCGTCCTTCATCTTTCTCTTTGCAGATGGTGGCTACCGGAGCTGGTACGTGGCCAGTGACTACCCGATCCTGAGTGTGCTCCGGGACCCCGTGTTTGTGGAGGTTCGTGTCCTGAACCGGAACGATCCGTCCCTTGTGCTGGTGCTCAATGCCTGCTGGGCGACCCCCACCCCCGAGCCGTATTCGGGGCTCCGATGGGACCTCCTGGTGGGCAGGTAAGGCAGTGAGTGAGGGAGCTTGGGGCAGGCTGGGGATTGAGGAGGGGGCGACATGGACTGGGTAGGATCGAACGGGGCAATATTACAAATCTGAGGTAATGATTAATTGGTTTAAATGTTCTTTGGGATGTACTCCAGTTTCTTTATCTAGTCGAATCTCAGGACTTTGGTTTGATCTACCGCTATAACTCTGTCGTTCTGTTCCAGGTGCCCCCCTCCCCATATAACCCCCCCCTCTTTCTCTGTTCCAGGTGCCCATTTGTGGGCGACAATTACAAAACCCGCCTCCTCCCGGTAGACGCCGCTTCCCATTTGCGGTTCCCAACTCACCATAACCGGTTTGTAGTCAGCACTTTCGCTTTCTGGGACCGAGTTTCGGGCCGGGCTCTGACCGGGGAGGTGAGTTTCCTTCAGTGTTTCTCTCGGTCACTTGGTTGAACTTGTTCCCGGGGTCTCGCTAACAGTGAGGAGACCCCTGTTGACCCTTTGAATGTAGAAGCATTAATCTCCTGACTGGGAGCTGTGGGACTGACCAAACTGCACTGTCTCTTTCCAGGTTTACTTCCACTGCAGTGCTGAGGTTTGCTACCCATCCACCCGAGAGAACTGCACGGCTCACTGCAGCCCCAGTAAGTACCTGGGATCTGACTGGAAACTGAACACTGATGGGGAAGGGTGGGTGAGGGACATTTGGACACTGTCATTCAGCAAGGTCCCAACACTAGGCACAGGAGGAGTGTCGCCAATCTGCCGGCTCTGAACTGTTCGCCAGTTACAGTTTGCAGCAGAATAGCAATCTGGCTCAGCCGGTCTGATCACATCGTGTCCTGGGTCTGAATGGAATCCACCCCTGGGGTTCAGGAACATTTATCCAGCATCCTGCTTTAACCGGGAGTTCCAGAGTGTGACAGACCCGATATCTGGGGGCGGGGGGGGGGACTGGGCAACGTGTGGATGTCCAGTGAAACCGCTGATCAAACTGGTGCTTAAATCTAGTCTCCTTCACCAGGAGACCAGTCTGGACATTGCATCGACAACAACTGCAAATTATGCTCGGTTTAAAAAGGTTCCTCCTGGGATTGGGGCGGGTATCTTGCTCTGACGAGTAGGGAACTGTATTTAACTACAAGCTAATCTCTGGTGCCTGAGGTTTTATTCATTGGTCCATCGCATTGAACATCTGATTGGGGACTTCGGGCAACTGAACATTGAATGATCCACCTTGAACTGTGTCTTTCCCTTTCCGCCCAACCCCCAGGGAGGCGAAGAAGCTCCGATTCCAGGCCTGGGGCCTTGGTGACTGCTGAAGGACCCATTATTTTCCTGGAAGATCAGCAGAGATTGTCTGCAGGGATCCCCCAGGAAGAGAAAGGTAAAGGAGGACCCTCTAACTATGTGCAGTGATGCAGTAACTGGTGCCCATCTAACCCTGGCTTCTCCCCACAGATACTGCTGCTGATAGCCCCTCCCGTGTCCTTCCTGGAGTAGCGGTTGGGGTAGCGCTGCTCTCCATGGCCCTGTTGGTCGGGACTGTCGCCATGTGGAAAATGGACCATCGCCGCAGGGTGAGCTCCGAGTGCAGCTCTATGGAACTGTAGATGTCTGTTGGATAATAAACTGTTATAGATGAGCACTGGTGGCGTGTTATCTTTCAAATACTGGCTGGCTTTTACTGTCCTCGTCGGTGAGTTAATTTGTTATCCGGTTTGGCAATCGGTTGTGCCGTTTCTGTTGGTCCTCACCAGCCAATTTCAGGGCAAGGCTCGTGTGGGTTTGTAATAAATAGTGTCAGGCGGGAGGGACCGGTGCGCTTGCATTGAACTCTGTTCCTTGGGTGGGTCCCGGGTCTGTCTCTGCCATTGCTGCTACCATGAGACCCTGGAGACGAGGTGTGTGCTCTCGCCTCTGGTGTGTTAAAGCCCCGATGCAGTAGCCCTTTGACGGGAGCCGGGCAGAGCTGCAGGTCTCCAGGGTCCCAGTGTCTCACCTGTCTCGGTAAATGTGACTGGGACCCACAGGAATGATGTGGATTGAGAATTTCAATTCAAGCTGCTGAAGCTGTGTATTTGGCAAACTGCTCCGGACCACGGAGTGTCCCGGCTGATGGGTTAGGTGCCCAGGTGGTGTAGTGTGGGAAATTATGTATTACATCTTAAAGGAGTGGCGAGCAGCTCTATGGGTCACTGAATGTGGCAGGACAAGTACAATCTTTTTATTTATACATCAGCTGCTTGGACCTCCTCAGTCGCAATTTGACCCTAAAACACTAACCCCTCCCCATCCCCCCCCACCCCCCTCTCCTGGTATCTCCGTAGTTCAAACTCGCCCTATTATTGACAAACTGTAACTCTCAATTTCCCTTCGTGGTTTCTGTAAATACAATGCCCCGAGAATGTCCTGACATGCCCTCCCAATGGAAAACCAGCGTAAAGGCTAATTAAACAGAGAGCCTGTGTAAATGAAGGATTCCTTGCCACTGTGGAAGGTACAAGACACCAAGGCCAGAGCTAGAAGCTGATCAATCGGGATTTACAGGCTTCATTCGCTTGAGGTCATCTGCAGTACTCCCCGGGCTGTTTCAATGATGGACACCTGAAGGCTGATCTTCTGCAGATCATTCTGTTTGTTGATGGAATGGAGGAGGATAATCATTTCACAACAAACACTTTACTCGTTGGAGTTCAGCAGCATGAGAGGTGATCTTATAGAAACATTTAAAATAATGAAAGAGGGAGAGAGGTTGTTTCCACTTGTCGGGGAGACTAAAACTAGGGGGGCACAGCCTCAAAATACGGGGCAGTCAATTTAAAACCTAGTTGAGATGGAATTTCTTCTCCCATAGCGTTGTGAATCTGTGCCATTCTCTGCCCAGGGGAGCAGTTGAGGTTAGCTCATTGACTGTATTCAAATCACGGATAGATTTTTAACCATTAAGGGTCATGGGGAGCGGGTGGGTAAGTGGAGCTGAGTCCACAGCCAGATCAGCCATGATCTTATTGAGTGGTGGAGCGGGCTAGATGGCCTACTCCTGTTCCTAATTCTTATGTATGCTGCTGTTTCGGCTCTCCAGTAATTGTACAGCAGGAGCTCGGGGGGTTTGTACTGAAACTTATTAGACGTCCTTCAAGTATGTGGAGTGGGCTGGGCATTTCCAGACAATTCGCCCATTGTGCTGTGAGAGCTTCCATTGGTTAAATGTTTATAGTGACATCAGTTGGAGTCAGTGAATTTCCTAAAGAGAGAGCGACGTAAGGTTGAAGAGTTTCCTCTGTAAAAGAACGTCCTTGCTGGAGAAATAGTGAGGTTTCCCAGAAGCAGAGCATCCCATAATAACCAGAGTCTTCATTTGAATGCCCATCACTGACCTGTCGAGGGCGCACCTTCTTCAGTCTAACTGGGAGAGCCCAAATGCGAGCTTATAGTCTAGCTTCCATCCAGCTCTCCAATATTAAAGGATGTTAGCTTGTCAGCTACCTGAGGAGCCCGATAGTAAACTAATTTCCCAGTATATTAAGATAAAATTAATAACCTCAACCGTAAATTTAGAAACAACCTGGATTATGATAAATTACGGTGCTGTAATTGGAAAGCGTGGCTAACCTCAGGGTTCCCTGGTAGTGGAAATACTTGACTAATCAGACCTTGTTCATGTCGGACACTTTGCAAAACCAAATAAGAATGGATATCTCCCAGGCACCGCTTGTACGGAGAAGCGGGGCAGAAAGTTGATGAGGTTAAGGAACTGTCTGTTCTTGATCAATATTCAGGTCAAATTACCAATCCCACTGTTGTCCATTGGGTCTGCTGCCCCCTACATATTTCCATTGCAGGTGCCTGAACATATTGCAGAGGTGCTATGCTGTAATATGTTTGCCCCCTTCAATGCAACTGATGGTCGCCTTGACTGAGAAAGCACAGCGAACTATCTCTGCCCTTCAATATGTACCACTAAAAGTGAGACCCCCACCCTCAGTAATTGACCAGTATTGTTACTGGACCAGCCACACTAACTCTGGCTGGCAGGGCCGACGCTGGGTACTCTGACGAGTCTTTCACCCACTGACCGATCAAAGTCTCTCCAGGAACAACGTTCACACCAGGAGTGTGATGGAACACCCGCCTGGATTGATAAAGCTGCGGCTTCAAAAACAATTGTTCAATACTGTCCAGCACAGGTGGGTTTGCTTGACACCCCCTGGGTTACCTATTCACCTCTCCGTTACAGAAACACCGTGGCTGCAGCATCCATGGTCTATACAAGGTACTGCAGCAACTCCCCAACGTAACTTCATTAGCACCTCCCTCCTCTGCTACCTCCATCAGTGAAAGGACAAGTGCAGCAATGTTCCTGGGACACCATTCCCTCCATGTCACACACAGCCCTGAATAAAACACATATAGCTGTTCCCTCATTGTCCCTGGATCAATGTCTTGGAATTTCCTGCTGACCTACAATACGGCAACACCATCACCACAAGGACGGCAGTGGTTCAAGGAGAAGGCCCATCACCCCCACCGTCTCAGGGCAACTAGGGATGGACAATAAATACAACTGTATTATCACTCAATGCTGACACCACAACAATCAAAAGAGAAACGTGAAGTATTCTGGAACAGGATCTAGCTGGGACTTCCCACACTCACTCTCTCCACAGATACCGATTGCCAAGAAAAACATATTGCTCTAAATCAACTTTCAAGATCTCAGGTTCTGTAACAGAAGCTGACATCTATCCCATTCCTCACACAGCGGCCATCATTGAGAAACTAGGGGCCATTAAATGGCTCTAAGGCTGATGAGAGTTCACTGGGAGATGCCACTAAAGCACAGAAGCTCAGCCTTTTTGTGTTTATCATTGCCCTGACTCTACAAGTTTACGATAATTAATAAATCCCCGTACACCAGCTCAACAGTGAGGACGAGGCCAAGTGAATTCACTGTTATTTGTTCTGAACGTGCCTGGCCGCTTCAGTCATCTGTGTCCCTTTCTGTGACACGTCACTCCTGACGTTGTCTATCCAGCCCTTCCTTGATCTTCCTCGGCTTCTTGTTCCATGTCGCTCTGTGTGGCAATCTTCATTTTTTATATCCAGGATACTTCTCATGACCCAGCACTCTGCTCCCGATAATAATGTGCGGATAAGCTCTCGCCTTCTTAAATATAGTTAGCCTTCCATATCCCTTTAAACATTCCAACAGGCGTTGAACCAAGTCCAATCCTTCTTTGTTGTCATCTTCACAACTCCCAGCCACTGACACTAACCCACCGAGGTTTACAAACTGTTCCACCTGTTCAACTGCATTCCCTATACCTGTAATCCCAACATTTTCCTGAACATACCCAATCGAATGAAGTTCATCTTTATTATGTTAATAGTTTATCGAAGTTTTCTGCTGTCCAAGCACATCTTGTGAGCCAGTCAATGGTCAACAAATCTGAGATTGTTTCAAACCTGGTCACCTGAGGAGATCCTCCAATATCACCTTTCAGTGCAAGGATCATTGCAGTTTCCAGTACTGTATTACATATATCAGGTGTCAATGTGCATCCTTATCTCACCCCAACTGTTGGTCTGAACCATTCCCTTAGTTTCCTTCCACTCCAGCACGCACAGGGACTTCTGCTAGATGCTTTCCATCAGTCTGACAAGTTTCCCAGGAATACCGAACATTGTCAAGATATTCCATATCCCTTCTCGTCCGATACTGTTAAAGGTCAGCTGTTTGATACCTTTGTGAAGCACCTTGCGACATTTTGGAACATAAGGCGCTATATAAGTGCAAGTTGATGTTGTAAAGTGGATGTTGTGTTTACACATTTCTCCGGACCCTGTCTTGCTGCTCAGGGGAAATCATTGAGTATCTCTGGGGCACCAAATGACTGTAAACCATATAAAATGTTATTGGCACTAGGTCCAGGGGCCCAGCCGTGCTCTGTGTGTTATCGAGACGGCGCTGGACAGGTTTACAGTCTTACATTTCAGAACGGACAGAGCACCAAACACATTCTGGCCACTGCTGGAATTACAGGGGCCAAGGTTTATTACCTGGCTCGTATTAAAGACATTCTCATTTACTGTTGGACTAAGGATGAACCCCTCTGATTCTCAGAGCCTTTAACAGGAGGAGTTTGAACAGGGATCTGTCCACCATAGGGATCACATGGAGACCATTCCAGGAGATGAGGTCTCTTGGGGTGGGGGGAATTAGATAATATAATTATTCACCACATACAGGTTAAAACGCGACCGCGGGATTAAAGGGACAGTGTGGAGACATAGAAACATAGAAACATAGAAAATAGGTGCAGGAGTGGGTTATTCGGCCCTTCGAGCCTGCACCACCATTCAATATGATCATGGCTGATCGCGCAACTTCAGGACCACATTCCTGCTTTCTCTCCATACCCCTTGATCCCTTTAGCCGTAAGCGCCATATCTAACTCAGTTTTGAATATATCTAATGAACTGGCCTCAACAACTTTCTGTGGTCGAAAATTCCATAGGTTCACAATTCCCTGAGTGAAGAAGTGTCTCCTCATCTTGGTCCTCAATGGCTTACCCCTTATCCTTAGACTGTGACCTCTGGTTCTCGAATTTCCCAACAACAGAAATATTCTTCCTGCATCTAACCTGTCCAATCCCGTCAGAATGTTATATGTTTCTATGAGATCCCCTCTCATTCTTCTAAATTCCAGTGAATATAAGCCCAGTCGATCGAGTGGTCCTTCATATGTCAGTCCTGCCATCTCGGGAATCAGTCTTGTGAACCTCCGCTGCACACCCTCAATAGAAAGAATGTCCTTCCTCAGATTAGGAGATCAAAACTATACACAATATTCAAGGTGTGACCGCACCAAGGCCTTGTACAACTGCAGTAAGACCTCCCTGTTCCTATTCTCAAATCCTCTCGCTATGAAGGACAACATACCATTTGCCTTCTTCACCGCCTGCTGTACCTGCATGCCAACTTTCAATGACTGATGTACCATGACACCAAGGTCTCGTTGTACCCCCTCTTTTCCTAATCTGTGACCATACAGATAATATTCTGCCTTCCTGTTTTTGCCACCGAAGTGGATAACCTCACATGTATCTACATTATACTGCATCTGCCATGCATTTGCTCAATCACTTAACCTGTCCAAGTCATCCTGCAGCCTCTTAGCATCCTCCTCATAGCTCACACTGCCACCCACCTTAGTGTCATTTGCAAACTTGGAGACATTCCATTCCATTCCTTTGTCTAAACGATTAATGCATATTGTAAATAGCTGGGGTCCCAGCACTGGGCCCTGCCGTACCCCACTGGTCACTGCCTGCCATTCTGAAAACGATCAGGTTATTCCACCTCTTTGCTTCCTGTCTGCCAACCAGTTCTCCATCCACGTCAATACATTACGCCCAATACCATGTGCTTTAATTTTGCACATTAACCTCTTGTTTGTGACCTTATCAAAAGCCTTTTGAAAGTCCAAATACATCACATCCACTGGTTCTCCCTTGTCCAATCTAGTCGTTACATTTTCAAAAATTGTCTCTCAGACAAACAGCAGAGAGTAATGGTGAACGGTTATTTATCAGACTGGAGGGAGGTATAGAGTGTTGCCCCTCAGGGATCGCTATTGGAACCACTGCTCTTTTGATATATATCAATGATCTGGCCTTGGGCAGACAGGGCATCATTTCAAAGTATGCAGATGGCAGCAAACTCAGAAATGTAGTAAACAATGAGGAGGATAGTAATAGAATTCAGCAGTACATAAGCAGACTGTTGAAATGGACAGACACATGACAGATCAAATTTAATGCAGAATGGTTTGAAGTGCTGCATTGTAGAAGGAAAATGAGCAACACTGAGGGAATGGGACAAATTTAAAGGGACTGCAGAAAGAGAGAGAGCTGTGGGTTTACGGACCAAAACCTTTGATGTTAATCCGGCCGTTAAACATTCAAACTGCATCCTTCACTTTATAACTAATGGAATAGAGAACAAAATCAAGGCAGTTATGGTAAACATTTATAAATCACAGTTGCATATGTACTTGAAAAGGAGTAACTTGCAGTGCTATGGAGAAATATCACGGGATTGGGATTAATTTGATCTCTTTCAGAGAGAGGGCACAGACACAATGGTCCGAATGGCCTTCTGTGCTGTATCATTCGATGATCCCAGGAGATGGGATCACTGAGAGGGGTTAGGAGTGGTGCTGAATCAATGTTCCCCAATGTGCATGGGATGGAAGCAGCCTCTCTCTGCATCGCAAGTTACCGAGTGTCTCATTAACACAAACAACACTATTATCATTTACAGTTATAGGTTTATTTAGTTAATGAGACATGATGTCTGAATTATATTAATGCTACCTCCATAAGAGGGGAACTTGAGGAGCTGTGCCGTTAAATGTCGATAATTGCCGATTTAAATTCAAACATCTGCACTGTTTTTAAAGGGGCACAACCAATAAACACCGTAAATTAACAAACACAAATTAAAAGGAAACTGAACAAATTAAATTAAAATTCTAAAATCATGGAAGGTCTCGCATAGAGAGCCCTCCATTGGGCGCTGGGGGAACTGTCTATTGACCCAGGGTCACCTTGATTGGTTTATTAGAAACAGGCCCCATCTCCATGTGAGCCGTGGGAATGCGAGTTGATCTTCGGGAGCCCGTGGGCCGCGGACTGAGCCTTGGGCTGATTGGATCAACGATTTACTGCGGGTTAAACAGCGCTGGGATAAAAAGGGGGAGTCTGCTTTACAGCCTTACTTACCTGGGAGGGTTTTCTTGTTATAATGGAGGGGCTGTGGGTTCTGGGTTTGTTATTTGTTGCAATCTGTTCATCTCAACCGCCCTCTCTCCTTCCACCATCCGACAGATGTTGGTTGTCTCCCAAATTCCGCCAAGACTGCGGCTTTCCGGGAATTGAAGGCAGTGAGTGTGTGGGGAGAGGCTGCTGCTTTGATGCCGGGAGCCGGGATGTGCCGCCGTGTTTCTATTCACTGGACAATCTGCCAGGTGGGTGTATTCTCGGGCCGTCTGTATTGTGGGACAGCGCTTTCCAGGGCCACCCAGCAATCCAGCTGCACTCGGGGATTTCCCTGGACAGTATCCTCTCCCTGTCCTGAAATATCACGTAGCGTTTCAAACCTCTCCACTCTGCGAGTAGAACTGAGGATGGGTCTGGGACCGTCTCCTCCGGGGATGGTGTGTTTGGGAGCTGGTACGTCAGATACTGAGGGCAGCAGTTTGAATTTGACCCAGTATCTAAACTTCTAACCACTCTGTTGCCGGGTGTGACTTGGAAGTCGATGGTTGAATCCTACCCGATGTAGTTATCCACGATAGGAGGGCAGTGTGGAGGAGCCCAGCTTCCTGCTGCTTCTAACCATTTTCGTTGATTTCTATCGATGAGATCCGGGCCCTTAAACACAACCAGACCAGTGATGAGCTGGAGCTGGTCAACGGGTTTCCATTAGACGGAGAATGGGAGGGGATGGAAACAAGACGGTGGTCCTGATTGGGTGGAATTTCTAGCCCACCTGGTAACGGTTACCTTTTCAGCCACTAACCGCCTGTCGTTGATCATCTTGCAGTGTGCACCAAGGATGGGCGGGTCCTGATCGCCATCTCCAAGGATTTGACGCTGCCTCCTGTAAACCTGACCACCATCCATCTGAAGGATGGACACGGAGCTGAGTGCAGTCCGACCGTGGCCTCTGCAGACACTGTGCTCTTTCAGTTCGCAGTCACTGAGTGTGGAACTACTCAGCGGGTAGGTATTGTGGGCTGGGAGCCCCACCAATGGCTGTCAGTCGGGTGAGGGTATCTAAAGGGTAATGTGGGCCTTAAAGGCAATACATGTGATAGACAATAAGGGAATGGCAGACTTGCTCAATATCTTTACAATCTGAAAATGGAACAAAGGGGAACTAAAGTTCTATAACTTAAGGAACAGGAGTAGGCCGTACCGCCCCTCGAGCCTGCTCTGTCATTTAATGTGGTCATGGCTAATCCGATAGTGGTCTCTGGTGCACTTCCCTGCCCGCTCCCCATAAACCCCTTCTTGCCTTATTGGTTAAGAAACTGTACTTCTGCCTGTGAATGTATTCAATGTTCCAGCTTCCACAGAACTGAGGCAGCGAATTCCATAGATTCACAACCCTCAGAAGAAATTCCCTTATCTCAGTTTTAAATTGGTGACTTCTAAGAGTATGCCCCAGGTTCTCATGTCCCCTCAGTGGAAGCAGCCACATTTTTTAAGCTTCCCTCATAATCTTACACGGTTTGACAAGATCACCTCTCATTCATCTGCATTCTCATGAATAGAGGTACAACCTACTCAACCTGTCATAATTCAACTCCCTCAACTCTGAAATCAACCGAGTGAACCTTCTCTGAAATGCCTCCAAAGCATGTCCTTTTCTGAATATGGAAAAACAAAACTGTATGCAGTATTCCAGGTGTGACCTCACCAATACCCTGTATAACTAGAAAGAATTCCATGCTTTTATACTCTATTCCCTTTGCAATAAAGGCCAAGATTCCATTGACCTTCCTGATCATTTGCTGCACCTGCATACTATCCTGTTTCATACACCAGTACCCCCAGGTCCTGCTGTACTGCAACACTTTGCAATTTTTCATTTTAAATAACTTGATATTGGATTTGTTTCTGATCAAGTGCATGACCTCACACTTTCCAACATTATACTCCATCTGCCAAATGTTTGCCCACTCTCTAAGCCTGTATTTCTTTTTGCAGATTTTTGTCCTGTACATGTGTTCCTGCCATCTTTGTATCGTCAGCAAACTTGGCTGTTACATTTGATCCCTTCCAAGTTAATATACATTGTAAATAGTTGGGGTCCCGGCACTGATTCCTGTGGCACCTCACTAGTTACTGATTGCCAACTTGATGATCCATTTATCCCGACTCTGTCTTCTGTTTGTTTGCCAATCCTCTATCCATGCTAATATGGTATTGCCAACCCTGTGAACTTTTATCTTGTTCACTAACTATTTATGTGGCACCTTGTTAAATACCTTCTGCAAGTCCAAATACACCACATCCACTGGCTCCCCTTTATCCACCCTGTTCGTTACATCCTCAAAGAATTCTAGCAAATTTGTAAAGCATGACTGTCCCTGCATAAATCCATGCTGACTCTGCCTGGCAGAATTATTTTTTTCCCAATGTCCTGCTGCTTTAATAATGGGGTAAATGTTGGATCCCGATCACATGTTGGGATAACTGGTCTATATTTTCCTACTTTTTGTCTGTCTTTTAAATAACAGCGTTACACTTGCAGCTTTGCAAACAACTGGGACTGCCCCAGAATCCAGGGAATTTTGGTCAATTACAAACCATGCATTCACTATCTCAGCCACTAATTCTCAAGATGGTATGATGCAAGCCGTCAGGTTCAGGTGATTTATCTGCCTTTAGTCCCATTATTTATCAGAGTACCACCTTTTATGATCTGTTTCCCCACCCTCTACCACATCGTGCCTTGACTATTCACTCTTGGGATATTTTTAGTGTCCTCGACTGTAAAGACTGATACAGAATATTCAGTTTCTGCCATCTCCATGTTCCCCCATCCCCATTAATTCCCCGGTCTCTTCCTCTAAGGGACCAACATTTACTTTAGCCACCCTTTTCCTTTTTTTATATACCTGAAGAAACTCTTGCTCTCTTTGTATATTTCATGCTAGTTAACTTTCATAGTCTATTTTCCCTTTCTCTTTGTTGTGTTTTGATGGCTTTTTAAAAGCTTCCCAGTCTTCTGTCCACCCACTAGTTTTGCCCACTGTGTACCTTTTTTAATTGAATACCATACTTTAGTTAGCCATGGATGGCTATCTTTTCTCATAACTTTCTGTCTCTCTGGAATATATTCTGTTAAGAAATCTGCTTAAATGTATGCCACTGTTCATCAACCATCTGACACATATTAATCTATTTTCCCAGTACACTTTAGCCAACTCTGCCCTTGTACCTTCATAGTCTCCTTTTTATTTAAGCTTGGTATGCTGGATACAGATCCAACTTTCTCTCCCTCCATCTGAATTACAAATTCAGATCATGCTATGATCACTCATTTCAAGGAGATCCTTTACTAGGAGAATTCGTTAATTCTGTCTAATTACAAAAGGACCAGATCTAAGATAGCCTGCATCGTGGTTGGTTCCATTACATACTGCTCAAGGAACCTGTCCCTTATGCATTCTATGAACTTTCCTCAAGGCTACCCTGATGTAGTTGCATTGATGGGTTAGGATGAGGAAAGTTTCTCTCTGGTGGAGTCCTAATCCAGGGGGCAGAACAATAAAAAGAGCTCGGCCGGTCAGGAAGCACGTCACAAGCTTGGTGGGAATCTGGAACTCCGCTCCGAAATCGCTGAGGCTAGCTGCTTTAAATTTCCGAACTGTGATTTGAGATTTGCTTGGGTATTAAGGGCTACAGAACCAAGGTAATTGGATAGTTAGTCAGCCATGATCTAACAGAGGTGGAACACTGTCAAGGGGCTGAATGGCCTGCTACTGGCCCTCTGTACTGATGGTCTTCTGTCTCTTGTAGCTGGACGGGGTGAACGCCGTCTATGAAACGGATGTGTTGGGTCAGTTTGAGATCTTGGATGGAGCTTTGGGATCGGTGACCCGGGACAGCACCTTCAGGTGAGAATGGGAGCACATTGAGCGGGGAGAGAAGGTGAGGAGCTGAATTCTCCAGCCGTGTCCGTTCTCTTGCAGGCTCCACGTCCAGTGCAGTTACAAGGGAAGCCAGGAGTCGGAACTGCAGGTGAAGCCCCGAGTTTACACCCTTTCTCCGCCACTGCCTGCCACTGAGGCCGGGATCCTGGTTCTGGAGCTGAGAATAGCGAGAGGTAGGGAGTGCTGCTGATGGCTAGTGTCCAACTTCAGGCTCTCTCCAAATAGTGCCCGTCCTTCATCTTTCTCTTTTCAGATGGTGGCTACCGGAGCTGGTACGTGGCCAGTGACTACCCGATCCTGAGTGTGCTCCGGGACCCCGTGTTTGTGGAGGTTCGTGTCCTGAACCGGAACGATCCGTCCCTTGTGCTGGTGCTCAATGCCTGCTGGGCGACCCCCACCCCCGAGCCGTATTCGGGGCTCCGATGGGACCTCCTGGTGAGCAGGTAAGGCAGTGAGTGAGGGAGCTTGGGGCAGGCTGGGGATTGGGGAGGGGGCGACATGGACTGGGTCGGATCGAACGGGGCAATATTACAAATCTGAAGTCAGGGTTAATTGGTTTAAATGTTCTTTAGTTTCTTTATCTAGTCTAATCTCGGGACTATCGATTGATGTACCGCTGTAAGCCTGCTCTCTCCCAGGTGCCCCCCTCCCCATATAACTCCCTCTTTCTCTGTTCCAGGTGCCCATTTGTGGGTGACAATTACAAAACCCTCCTCCTCCCGGTAGACGGCGCTTCCCATTTGCGGTTCCCAACTCACCATAACCGGTTTGTAGTCAGCACTTTGGCTTTCTGGGACCGAGTTTCGGCCCGGGCTCTGACCGGGGAGGTGAGTTTTCTTCCGTGTGTGTGTCTCTCTCTCGGTCACTTGGTTGAACTTGTTCCCGGGGTCTCACTAACAGTGAGGAGACCCCTGTTGACCCTTTGAAGGTAGAAGCATTAATCTCCTGACTGGGAGCTGTGGGACTGACCATACCACACTGTCTCTTTCCAGGTTTACTTCCACTGCAGTGCTGAGGTTTGCTACCCATCCACCCGAGAGAACTGCACGGCTCCCTGCAGCCCCAGTAAGTACCTGGGATCTGACTGGTAACTGAACCCTGATTGGGAGTGCTGGGCGAGGGTCATTTGGACACAGTCCTTCAGCAAGGGCCCGACAGTGGGCACAGGAGGAGTGTCGTGAATCTGCCGCCTCTGAACTGTTCACCAGTTAGTTTACAGCAGAATAGCAATCTGGCTCAGTGGGTCTGATCACATCGTGCCCTGGGTCTGAGTGGAATCCACCACTGGGGTTGGGAACAGAGAAACAAAAGAAAAATAGGTGCAGGTGTAGGCCATTCGGCCCTTCGAGCCTGCACCTCGATTCAATAAGATCATGGCTGATCATTCACCTCTACCACTTTCCTGCTTTCTCTCCATACCCCTTGATCCCTTTAGCTGTAAGGGCTACATCTAATTCCCTCTTGAATATAAGCAATGAACTGGCATCAACTCTCTGTAGTAAGCAATTCCACAGGTTAACAACAGTGAAGTTTTGCTTCATCTCAATCCTAAAATGGCTTGCCCCTTATCCTTCGACTGTCCCCTGGTTCTGGACTTCCCCCAACATTGGCAACATTATTCCTGCGTCTAACCTGTCCAGTCCCATAAGAATTTTGTTTGAGATCCCTTAATCCTTGTAAACTCCAGTGAATACAGGCCCAGTCGATCCAATCTTTTCAGTGCTGCCATCCTGGGAATCAGTCTGGTGAACCTTTGCTGCACTCCCTCAATAGCAGACTAGGAGACCAAAACTGAACACAATATTCCAGGTGAGGTCTCACCAAGGCCCTGTACAACTGCAGTACGACCTCCCTGCTCCTATACTCAACCCCGTAGCTATGAAGGCCAACATAGCATGTGCTGCCTTGACTGCCTGCTGTACGTGCATGCCAACTTTCAATGACTGATGTACCATGACACCCAGTTCTTGTTGCACCTCCCCTTTCCCTAATCTGCTGCCATTCAGATAATCTGTTTTCATGTTGTTGCCCCCAAAGTGGATAAACTCATTTATCATTATCCTGCATTTGCCCACTCACCTAACCTGTCCAAGTCACCTACAACATTTTAGCGTCCTTCTCTCAGCTCACACCGCCACCCAGCTTAGTGTCGTCTGAAAACTTGGAGATATTACTCAATTCCCTCATCCAAATCATTAATGTATATTGGAAAGAGCTCGGGTCCCAGCACTGAGCCTTGTGGCACCCAACTAATCACTGCCTGCCATTCTGAAAAGGACCCGTTTATCCTGACTCTCTGCTTCCTGTCTGCCAACCAGTCCTCTATCCACCTCAGTACATTACCCCCAATACCATGTGCTTTAATTTTGCACCAATCTCGTGTGGGACCTTGTCAAAAGCCTTTTGAAAGTCCAAATACAACACATCCACTGGTTCTCCCTTGTCCACTCGAGTTACATCCTCAATATTCCAGAAGATTTGTGAAGCATGATTTCTCTTTCATAAATCTATGCTGACTTGGACCAATCCCATCACTGCTTTCCAAATGTGCTGTTCATTTTTAATAATTGATTCCAACATTTTCCCCACTGTCAGGTTAACTGGTCTATAGTTCCGTTTTCAATCCCTCAAAGTGATGTTACATTAGCTACCTTACAGTCCATAGGAACTGATCCAGAGTCGATAGACTGTTGGAAAATGATCACCGATGCATCCACTATTTCTAGGGCTACTTTATTAAATACTGAGGTGCAGACTCAGGCCCTGGGGATTTATCTGCTTCAATCCCATCAATTTTCTGCCAAATAAGTATTTTCTTCTGTTCCTCCTCACTACACCCTCAGTCCCCTAGTATTTCCAGAAGATTAATTTCTTTCTTTCTGTTTTCACAAAGGATTTGTTTAACTGGTCTGCTATTTCTTTGTTCCACATTATAAATTCCTGAATCTGACTGAAAGGGACCTATGTCACTAATCTCTTTCTCTTCACATCTATGAAGCTTTTGCAGTCAATTATGTTCCCAGCAAGCTTCTGCTCATACACTCTTTTCCCCTTCTAATTAAACCCTCTGTCGTCCTCTGCTGCATTGCAAAATTCTCCAGTCCTCGGGTTTGCTGCTTTTCTCACCAATGTATGCCTTTTCTTTGGATTTAACACTATCCTTAATTGCCCTTGTTAGTGACGGTTGAGCCACGTTCCCTATTTTATTTTTACTCAACAGGGATGTACAATTGAACTTCATCCATGTGATCTTTGTTTGCCATTGCCTATCCACCATCAACCCTTCAAGTATCGCTCACCAGTCTATTCTAGCCAATTCACATCTCGTACCATCGAAGTTACTGTTCCTTAAGTTCAAGACCCTCGTCTCTATTAACTGTCACTACATCTTAATGTAGTCTACCATATGCTCACTCTTTTCCAAGAGGCCTCACCAAGATTGCTAATTAGTCCTTTCTCATTACACATCACCCAGTCTTGGATGGGCAGCCCTCTAGTTAGTTTCTCGACATATTGGTTGAGAAAACCATCCCTAATACACTCCAGGAAATCCTCCACCACCGCCTTGCTACCAGTTTGGTTATCCCAATCTATATGTAGATTTTTATTGCACATCACTAATTTCTTTGATGCTGCTCCCAACCTCACTGCTGATTGGTGGTCTGTACACAACCCCACTCATTTTCTGCCATATTTTGTAGCTCCACCAATACTGATTCCAAATCATCCAAGCTAATGTCCTTCCATACTATTGCATTAATTTCCTCTTTAACCAGCAACGCCATCCCACCTCTTCCTTTCTGTCGATCCTTCCTGGATGTTGAGTTCCTGACAAACATCCTGCTGTAACCAGGAGTTCCAGGGTGGGACCGAACCGATATCTGGGGGTGGGGGAGACCCGCCCCATGTATGGATATCCTGTAACAGCTGGTCAAATTGGTGCTTAAATCTAATCCTTCCCCAGGATATCTGACTGGCCATTACACGGTCAGTGACTGCAAACTTTGCTCGGTTGCAAATGGTCTTTTTTGCAATAGGGACTGAATCTTAGTCAGTGAATTGTATTTAATTAAAGTCTAATCTCGAGGTTTTTCGCATTTGGCCATCGGTTTGAATATTTGATTGGGGGCTTCAGGCAGCTGAACATTGAACCATCCACCTTGAGCTCTTATCTCTTTCCCTTGTCCCCCAGAGAGGCGAAGAAGCGCTGATTCCCAGCCTGGGGACTTAGTGACCGCTGATGGCCCCATCATTTTCCTGGAAGATGAGCAGAGACTGGCTGTGGGGATCCCCCAGGAAGATAAAGGTAAAGGAGGACCCTCTAACTGTGTGCAGTGATGCAGTAACTGGTGCCCATCTAACCCTGGCTTCTCCCCACAGATACTGCTGCTGATTCCCCCTCCCGTGTCCTTCCTGGAGTAGCGGTTGGGGTAGCGCTGCTCTCCATGGCCCTGTTGGTCGGGACTGTCGCCATGTGGAAAATGGATCACCGCCGCAGGGTGGGCTCCGAGTGCAGCTCTATGGAACTGTAGATGTGTCTGTTGGATAATAAACTCCTGTTATAGATGAGCCCTGGTGTCGTGTTCTTTCGAATCCTGGCTGGATTTTACTGTCCTCGGTGAGTTAATTTGTTTCGTTTGTGCTGCTTCTGTTGGGTCCCCACCAGCTAAGTTCATGGCCAGGCTGGTGTGGGTTTGTAATAAATGTATCGGGCGGGAGGGACCGGCACGGTTGCGGTGAACTCTGTCCCTTGCGGAGGGGCCCGGGCCCGTGTCTCTGCCATTGCCGCTTCAGTGGGGTCATGGAGACACGGTTTGACAAGCCTGGCGAGTGGTGTTAGGCTGTCGCCTCCCGCACCCCCTGAACATTGCTGTCTGTCTCCGGCTATTTAACCTTCAGTTATCACTGAGCTGCCGGCTGCTTCATGCTGCCGGAGTAACGCCTGTCTAGAGCTTGTTCCCGCTTTGACTGGGTTGCTGAAGATAAATGGTTGGAGATCCCCGCCCTGTCTAGGACCGAATCTCCGTGAGCTGGTCTGCAGGGAGCGGGAGGTGTCCTCCACGAGGAGCATCAGCTCCCACACACTGGGCTGTGCTCTCTCCTTGCTGGAGGCATGTCAGATGTTCAGAGATTACATGATCTGTAATAGGAGCCGGGCAGTTCTCCAGGGTCCCCGTGTCTCGCCGATTGGGTAAATGTGACTGGGACCCACAGGAATGATGCGCATTGAGGATTTCAATCCAAGATCCCTGGACTGGGCAAAATTATCCAGACGGAGTGTCCCGGATACTGGGTAAAATGGGTCAGGGTGGGAATGGTGACGTAATACAGAATATTTGAATCGTTGAATGACACGAGGCCATTCTGTCCGTATGTGCCGGTTGTTATCTGGCCTAATTCCAGCTCTCGGTCCGTAGCACTAGGTTTCGGCTGAGTGCATATCCAAGTACTTTTTAAATGTGATGAGGGTTTCTGAAATCATTAATGTATTCCACAAAGCAAAGGAGCGAGAACTGGGCCCTGTAGAACCCAACTGGAAGCAGCCATCCAGTCTCCAACTCTCCTCCACCATTACCCTTTGCCTCCTGCCACTTGGCCAATTTTAGATCCAATTTGCCACACACCAATGGATCCCATGGGCTTTTACTTTGTCCATCTGGGACATTTCCGCACACCTTGCTAAAATCCATGCATCAAACGTACATTAACCATCCCTGTTACCTCAAAGAACTCCAACGTAGTCAAACATGACCTTCCCTTCTCAAATTCATGCTGGCTGACATTGCTTGATTAGTATTTCAAACTGAAGGTTTATAAAGTCCCGCAGAATTGATTCCAGTCATTTGGCCACAACCGAGATTAAACTGGCCTGTAACTGCCAGCACCCGCAGCATTTTGCTTTTGTATTAGTGTTTCATTCACTGCCACTTCTCTTCCAGGTATGCCCACCTTGAAGTTCTGCTCCTCGACAGGATTTCTTTCATCTTTACAATCTGTTTTCCTTATGTTTGATCAAGTATCTGCCAAGACTCGCTTTCACAGCTACATCTCTTCTCATTAACTGTCTCTGTCTCAGACTGAAAAACAAGGTTATATAATTTGGCCAAAATTAGACCTGGAGGTTTTTAAAAGCCAGCAGAGAATGATTACGGGAAGACAGTCTGAATGTAAACTAGCGCAAAATGCAAAAACAGCGTGTTTCTATCGGTATATAAAAAGGAAAAGTGTGGTTAAAGTAAATGCTCGTCCTTTGAGGACGAGACCAGGGCATTAGTAAGGGGTAACATGGAGATGGCAGACACTCTATACAGGTATTTTGTATCCGTTTTTACAGTAGAGGACACTAACAATATTTCGACAGTGGATATTCCAAGTGCTCTGGAGGTGGGGGTAGACATAACATCACTAAGTGGTACTCAGCAAGATAATGGGACTAAAAGCAGATAAATACCTTCAATCTGATGGCTTGCATCCTAGTGTCTTAAGAGAAGTAGCGGCAGGGATTGTGGCTGCGTTGGTTGTAATTTACCAAAATTCCCTGGATTCTAGAGAGGTTGCAGCAGATTGGAAATCTGTAAATGTAAAACTTTTTTTTTTAAAAAGGGAGGCAGACAAAAAGCAGGACATGATAAACCAGTTATCCTCCTCTTGGTTGGGAAAATGGTCGAGTCCATTTATTAAAGTAGCAGGACATTTGGAAAAGCAAAATTCGGGCAGTCAGCATGAATTTATGAAGGGGAAGTCATGTTTGGAAAAAAATTACTTGAGTTCTTTTTGAGGATGTAACGAACAGGGTGGATAAAGGGGAACCATTGGATGTGATGTATTTGGACTTCCAGAAGGCATTTGTCAAGGTGCCACAAAAGGTTACTGCACAAGATAAAAGTTCACGGGGTTGTGTGTAATATATTCGCATGGATAGAGGATTGGCTAATTGATTTGGGATAAATGGTTCATTCTCTGGTTGGCAACCATTAACTAGTGGGGTGCTGCAGGATCAGTGCTGGGAGCCCAAATATTTACAATCTATTAATGACTAAAGAATGGACTGAGTGTAATGAAGCCAAGTGTGCTGACGATACAAAGATGGGAGGAAAAGCAAATGAGGAGGACACATCTGCAAAAGGACCGAGACAGGCGAAGAAAGTGGGCAGGTGGTGAATAATTGTGAGGTCATGCACTTGGGCAGAAAAAAAATCAAAGAGCAAGTTAATTAAATGAAGATTGCAAAGTGCCACAGTACAGCAGGACCTGTGGGTTCATTGTGCATGAAACACAAGGATAGTATGCAGGTACAGCAAGTGATCAGGAAGACCAATGGTTACTTGATCTTTATTCCAAAGGGGATGGAATATAAAAGCAGGGAAGTCTTGCTATAGTTATATAGGGTATTGGTGAGACCACACCTGGAATACTGCATGCAGTTTTAGTTTCCATATTTACGAAGTTATATACTTGCTTTTGGCAGCAGTTCAGAGAAGGTTCACTAGGTTGATTTGCGTGGGTGGATTATGAGGAAAGGTTGAATAGGTTGGGCTTCTACTGATTGGGATTCAGAAGAATGAGGTGATCTTATCGAAACGTTTCAGATTGAGCTGGCTTGGCAAGGTGGATGCAACGAGGATGCTTCCACTGATGGGAAAGACTAGAACTGGAGGGCATGATCTTAAAATCAGGGACTGCCCATTTAAAACAGATGAGGAAAAATTTCTTCTGAGGGTTGTAAATCTGTAGAATTCGCTGCCTCGGAGCTGAAAGCTAGGACATTGTCTATTTCTGTCTTAAATATATTCAGTTTCTTAAATGATAAGGGAATAAGAGGTTACAGGGAGTGGGTGGGAAAGTAGAGCTGAGTCCATAAACTGATCAGCCATGTTCTCATTGAATGCTGGAAAAGGCTCCAGGAGCTGTATGTCCTATACTGTTCCTATCCATGTGCATTCCACCCTTCATGTTTTGGATCCACCCAGGATTACAAACATCTGATATTCAACATTTCTCCAACCACTGTTCTTGCCGGATCCTAGGATCCACGCCACATGCACACTCTCCCTCTCTTCAGCAGCACTGACTCACTATCTGTGTAAGCTATCCTGGTCCACAGTTCCATTTCATCCTTTGCCTCGTCCAACGCTTTAACTAAATAACATGTTTCCTTCCTTTCAGGTGTCAAGGATTGTAAACTTCAACAACTCATGAACACCAACGCCACCCCCACCCCCGAAAACGTCTTTCTCTCTCTCCCCACACTTCCCTGTGATCCTTTCCCTTCTGCTGTACTTTCATTATCCCCTCTGTCCTTCCCCTCTCTGACCCCGAACGATAAGTCCTCAGCAAAGGCTTGAGCTTCATGCCCTTACGCCCCAACATCAATGAATTATGAGCTCGGCACGATGCTGAGCTCTTTTTCCGCCAACTTTGCCTCCATGCCCATTTCTTCGACCAGGAGTCTTCCCCCACACAGCTGATCCTTTCTCCAGTGTTCAGAATTATGTCTATCTGGCCTCTTACCCTCTGTAGACCTCTTCATTGCAAACTGCGGACGGGCCATCTCAATTTCTCTGCTCCCCTCACTCACTCGAAACTACCTCCCTCTGAACTTGCAGTATTCCGCTCGCTCGGATCTAACCCCAACATTGTCATCAAACCTGTTGACAAGAGTGGCGCTGTTGTTTGGCGAACTGACATCTACTTTACAGAGGCTGATCACCAACTCTGACATCTCCTCCGACCTCTCCCTGGACCATGACCCCACCACTGAACCTCAAGCTGCCATTTCCTTGACTGTCACTGACCTTATCTCCTAGAGATCTCCCCTCATAATTCCCCAACCCTGTGCTTCTTCCTCCTTCCCAATATCCACAAGGGCTGCCTTGGTCGACCCATTGTTTCAGCCTGTTCTTGCCCCACAGAATTATATCTTATCGACTGTTTTTATTCTCCTTGTCCACGCTTTTTCCACCTACATGGGTGACTCCTCCGAAACCCTCCATCACCAAGTTTCCAGTTTCCTGGTCCCAACCGTCTCCTTTTCACCATGGACATCCAATCCCTCTACATTTCCATCCCTCACCAGGATGGCCTGAGGGCACTCCGCTTCTTCGAGCAGAGGCCCAATATAGAAAATAGGTGCAGGAGTGGCCATTCGGCCCCCGGGCCTGCACTGCAATTCAATAAGATCATGCTGATCAGTCCTTCAGTACCCCTCCTGCTTTCTCTCCATACCCCTTGATCCCTTTAGCCGTAAGGGCCATATCGAACCCCCTCTTAAATATATCTAATTAACTGGCATCAACAACTCTCTGCGGCAGGGAATTCCACATGTTAACAGCTCTGAAGAAGTTTCTCAGTGCTAAATGGCCTACCCGTTATCTTAAAACTTTGTCCCCTGGCTCTGGACTTCCTCAACATTGGGAACATTCTACCCACATCGAACCTGTCCCGTCCCATCAGAATCTTATACGTTTCTGAGATCCCCTCTCAGTCTTCTTAACTTCAGTGAATAAAAGCCCAGAGGATCCAGTCTCTCCTCATGACAGTCCAGCCATCCCTGGAATCAGTCTGGTGAACCTTCACTGCACTCCCTCAATAGCAAGAACGTCCTTCCTCAGATTAGGAGACCCAAACTGAACACAATATTCCAGGTGAGGCCGCACTATGGCCCTGTACAACTGCAGTAAGACCTCCCTGCTCCTATACTCATCCCCTAGCTATGAAGGCTAACATACCATTTGACTGCTTTACCACATGCTGTACCTGAATGCACAATTTCAGTGACTGATGAACCATGACACCCAGGTCTCGTTGCACCTCCCCTTTTTTCTAATCTGCTGGCAATTCAGATAATCTGCCTTTATGTTTTTCCCCCCAAAATTGCTAACCTCAAGTATCCACATTATGCTGCATCTGCCATGCATTTGCCCACTCAGATAACCTGTCCAATTCACCCTGCAGCCTTTAGCATTCTCCTCACAGCTCACACCGCCACCCACTTTAGTGTCCACAAACTGGGAGATATTACACTCAATTTCTTCATCTAAATCGTTAATGTATATTGAAAGAGCTGGAGTCCCAGCACTGAGACCTGTGGCACCCCACTCATCACTGCCTGCCGTTCTGAAAAGGACCTGTTTATCCCGATTCTCTGCTTCCTGTCTGCCAACCAGTTCTCTATCCATGTCGGTGCATTACCCCCAATACCATGTGCTTTAATTTTGCACACCAATCCTTGTGCGGGACCTTGTCAAAAGCCTTTTGAATGTCCAAGTGCACCACATCCACTGGTTCTCCCTTGTCCACTCTGCTAGTTACATCCTCACAAAATTCCAGAAGATTTGTCAAGCATGATTTCCCTTTCATAAATCCATGCTGACTTGGTCCGATCCTGTCACTGCTTTCCAAATGCGCTGCTATTTCATCATAGTTGATTCCAACATTTTCCCCATTACTGATATCAGGCTCACCAGTCTATAATTACCTGTTTTCGCTCTCCCTCTTAAAAATGGTGTTACATTAGCTGCCCTCCAGTCCATTGGAACTGATCGAGTCGATGGACTTTTGGAAAATGATCACCAATGCATACACAATTTCTAGGGCCACTTAGTCTGCATCACAGAGTAATTATCAGGCCCCAGGGATTTATCAGCCTTCAATCCCATCAATTTCCCGAACACAATTTCCTGCCTAATAAGGATATCCTTCAGTTCCTCCTCACGAGACCTACTGTCCCTTAGTACATTCCTTCGTGAAGACAGAACTGAAGTATTGGTTCAATTGGTCTGCCATTTCTTTGTTCCCCATTATAAATTCACCTGAATCTGACAGCAAGGAACATACGTTTGTCTTCACTAATCTTTTTCTCTTCACATATTTATAGAAGCTTTTGCAGTCAGTATGTTCCCTGCAAGCTTCCTCTCGTACTCTATTTTCCCCCTCTTAATTAAACCCTTAATCCTCCTCTGTTGAATTCTAAGTTTCTCCCAGTCCTCAGGTTTGTTTTTTCTAGACAATTTATATGCCTCTTCCTTGGCTTTAACACTATCCTTAATTTTCCTTGTTATAGAAACATAGAAACATAGAAAATAGGTGCAGGAGTAGGACCTTCGGCCATCCTCCAGCATGATCCCACCGCAAATCCTATCTTCTCCTCCCCTCACCACAGCATTTGGAAGGGACCACTCCCTCCGTTACAGCCTGGTCCATTCTGCAGTCACCCCCAGCAACACCCCCTCGTCCCACGGCAACTTTCTGTGCCACCTGCCCTTTTACCTTCTCCATTCCCACTATCCAGGGCCCCAAATACTCCTGGAAGATGAAACAGCGATTTACTTAGTACCATCAATTTAGTAAACTGAGTAGGCTGCTCACGATGTGGTGGTCTCTATTTTGGGGAGATCAAGCGTAGATTGGGTGACCACTTTGCTGAACACCTCCATTCAGTCCATAATTTGTGATGGAGGTTCTTATTACTTTAATTGTCTGCTCCACTCCCACTCTGACCTCTCCGGCCTCGGTCTCCTAAACTGTTCCAACAAAGTTGAATGCAAGCTCGAGGAACAGCACCTCATCTTTAGTTTAGGCACTTTACAATGTTCTGGACACAAGAT